>NC_137796.1:11059100-11201600 GCF_963383645.1 Muscardinus avellanarius
CCATGCCCTGAGAGTCACAGTCCCGGCCTCACGTAGGCTGAACCCAAAACCATTAAAAAAAATTATTTCCTCTTTATGTGGTCAATCTTTATTTTATAGCTGCAGGAATTCTTGCTGGAACACCCTTTCAGATCCAACATTCTCACCATTGAATTTCAAGAACAAGATATTATAACTATTAAACAATATTTACTCAAACTTTTTTTTAAAAAAATGATGGATGTAAATAATGCTTTCCTGCATGGAATCTTGGGGCGGGGGAGGGGCTGGGGATGGAACCAGGAGCATTCTACCTCCGAGCTACACCCCCAGTCCTATTTTTTATTGTTTTTTTTTTGTGTGTGTGGTACTGGGGTTCCTGGAAACCCTTCTACCTCCAGGCTATACTCCCTGATCTATTTTTTTATATTTTTTATTTGGAAACACGGTCTCTTAAGCCAGCACGGCTGGCTTCGAACCTGCACAATCCTCCTGTCTCCGCCTCCCAAGCGCAAGGATTACAAGCCTGTGTCACCACACCCGGCTTTCATTCTTTATTTTGAAACAAGGTCTCACTGAGTTGCAAGGGCTTCATTAAATAGCTGAGGCTGGCCGCGAACCATGATCCTCCTGTCTCAGCCTCCCAAATGTTCTGAATGAAATATTTAAATGAGTTTTGCATATATTACATTTACAAAGATACTCACTAAAAAAGTGAATTTTAATTAAGATGTTTCCAACAGCAGTCTCCTGCTCCACCTATGACCTCTGTTTATTAAATCTTGTGACCAAGGTCAAGTCCTTTGACAGACACATGTCTGCTCTGCCTTCTTTATCTCTAAAAGGACAATGACCCCTTAGGGTTGTGAAAAGTCAAATGAACAAATATGTATAAGAGAATGTGTACAATATCTGAATACAATTAAGTAAAAAATAAAATTTAGCTCTTGGCATTATTATTTCTCCCCCTTCCTTGGTCCAATTCCCATGTCTACTACCCTCAGTCTCTCCCCTGACATTTACCTCTTCTGAGTTACATGTACCCCCAGCCCTATAATTTATTTAATGCTTTTGTTGGTACATTATAATCTCACATCATAATGTAAATCATGTTGACAATGACATACATGCACATTCTTTCACTTATTTATTTATTTTTATTTTTAAACAGCTGCTAAGGGTCTCACTAAGTCACTGAGGCTGGTCTTGAACCTGTGATCCTCCTGTCTCAGCCTCCCATGTACTAGGATTATAGGCATGTATCACCATATCCAGCCTGTCTACATATTTTTATAATAACATATCACTTTTGAATGTTATTTATCTGCTCCTGTCTCTTATAGATATTAACTTAATATGTCTATACTACTTACAGTGTCTCTCGGACTACATATACAAAGTTGCTGATTTACGGTTTGGAGTTACATCCAGAATCATCCATTTCTACATTTTCATTACATCAGTTAGGACTTTCAGAGACAAGGAATAATACAGCTGGCAACAGTCCTTTGAACAAGTGGATTCTTTATTTCTATCTAACAAGGATTGTGAAGGTAGAGGGTCGCTGTTCTTCCCCGCTGCCCTTAGTCTTCAGCCTTTTATTCTTACAGTTGTCAAATCCCCTTGCCTGATGGCTCACTGGGCTCCAGGCAATAGGGCCACCTTCAAAAGCAGGAAGCAGGCACTAGCCAGGGTGGCAAAAGCCTTTCATCTCCTATGGACTGTTCTTATTAGGAAGAAAAAATAACTTTCTAAGAAGTTACCCAGTTGAATTTCTCGTGCATCTCATTCACCAATTCTGACCCCTATGGCGGCTCCTAACTCCAATGCAGGCTAAGGAAGGAAGGATTTTACACAAAAGAATGATAGCACCTTAATAAGTTTAGACCAGAAAGTCCCAACTTGCTAAGCTTACAACTCTATTGGGGTTTTCATGATTATTTTCACTGTGCCCCTAAGCAAAAGAAATATCAAACAATCCCCTTGGTATAAGTAGCTAAACCAAAGAATACAGTGTACATTTATATCCCTGACAACTTAGTAGCCATATATAGTAAATACTATATATAAATGGCTTAAAATTATTTTTAAATATCTACAAATACTTAATAAAGAAATCTGTGTTCCTGCTTAGCATTGTACAAATTTTTCAATTTTAAAATCAGATTAGAAACCAGCATGGTGGTGCACATCTGTAATCCCATTACTTGGGAGGCTGAGACATGAGAATCACAGGTTCAAGGACAGCCTCAGCAAGTAGTAAGATTCTAGCATGACCCTGTTTCAAAATAAAAAAATAAATAGGGCCAGGGGTGTACCTCGGAGGTAAAATGCTCCTGTGTTCAGCCCCTAGTACCACAATATATATATTAGAAGCCAATGTGGTAGCACACGTCTGTAATTCCCAGTACTTGGGAGGCTGAGACATGATTACAGGTTTGAGGATAACCTTATCAACTTAGCAAGGCTCTCCATAATTCAGCATGACCTTGTTTCAAAATACAAAATAAAATAGGGCTAGGGATGGATCTCAAAGGTAGAATGAATTCAGCATAACCCTGTTTCAAAATACAAAATAAAATAGGGCTAGGGATGGATCTCAAAGGTAGAATGAAATCCCTTGGGTTCAATCCCCAGTACCAAAAAAAGAAAATCATACTAGATATGATATCTTCCTTTCTTATCCCATATTGATTTTCATGTAATAATTTTTTAACTGCCAACCACTGAAAAGCCTACCTTACAAGCATTATATCCGGGAAAGATACATGTCTTGATCAACATTTTCACTTCTGTAATCTATAAGGACTGACCACACAACTTAGAGAAAGGAAATTTTATTTGCTCACAGATTTTTTGTGGTTGTTGTTGTTGTTGTTGTTTGAGATCTCAGAGACTTAGTCTATCTCAGGCCAGGTTACATCTGGGAAGGCTCTGCTCTCACATTAGGGAGGCCAGAAGCAGAGAGCAAGGGAATTCAAAAACATAAGCACAGTCCCTAAACCCACACTGCCAGAGACCCACCTTCTCCGGTCACAACCCCACCTGCCTAGGCGACCACCCAGTGATTCCATCACAATATACTTACACACTGATGAGATTACAACCCTCGTGATTTAATCACATCAACTCTGAACATTAATACAGGAGCTCTTCAGGGGACATTCTGTAGCTAACCATGACAACACAGAATGAATGGTGAAGGTCCAGAGACTAAGCCCTTCCCTTCACCAAAATCCGCCGTACGTGCAACACGAAAGAAGATCCCCCTCTATCACACGCCACACATGCTCTATCAACAGAATTTCAGCCACTTCTCTTTGCAGCAAAATGTTTGATGCCCGCACCTCCAAGAGTCCTGGAAAGCCCTGAACACCAAGATTCCTGGGGTTCCTCTGGAGCCAATGGTTTGCTTGCTCCTCTGCATCCATCTGGATTCAGAGTTACTCTGCATTCTAAACTAGTTCTCACTTCTCGGTCACCTTATCCTTTCCAGGAAAGCTTTCGATATCTTTAATCAATGATCAGTGGTGGACTCTCAGAAATCTTTCCTTTTGTATGTGAGAGGGTGATATTTTTTTTCCAATTCCTTTTGTGCTATGACAATGGAATTTGAGAGAGAAGCTAATCCAGAGAAACTGGTGCGACCTTTCCACTGGAAGTCCGGGGGGGATTCTGCAATTCCTCAGTGTTGGCAAGAGGAGGGATAAAAGTAGAGAATCCCAGGTGTTAACATGTAGGAAAGATGTGCTATTATGAGATGACACGTGGTCATTCATTATCTATGCCAAAGACTGGGGAAGCCTTTTTTGAATGTCACCAAACTTTCTTTGCTGCCCAGATACCTAGTATTTCAGGATGCTCTCATGTTCACCTGAAAACCACCCCTCCCCACATCGAGACTGCTCTCATCCCTACAGGAACATTGTCTACAAGCAGCGACCTCTTATTCCAAAAGCCTATTCATTCCTTCACAATGATTAGTCTCTACATGCTGTGCAGTGTTGCAAGCAAGTTTCACCTCGGGTATTAATTCCAGGAGCTTGGAGTGGCCAATAGGTTTACATTTATTTAAGTTTCATCAACCCCTGGTTCAGCAAGTTGTTTTACATTATAAAAAGTCTTTTAATTTTATTTACTCCTACACCTGCTTTGTTTATTCCTACATACTATTTTTGAAGACAAAGATATTTTCTTATTTCTATTAAAGAATAAAGTATGATGACCACATGGTTTCACTCTGGGTAAAACCATGATAGACTTCCAGATTTAGTTATAGATTAAATGTTAGCAAATTCAAAAATTTTCATTATTCTTTCTACTCAGCTCCCTGAAAAACTGTGAAATCGTTGTTCCTTTGAAAGGCTTGATGCCAGAAATCTTCCTATTTGTAAACATGTAATGAGGTTTCATTGTGGAACCCGAATTTGACATTGGAGGTTAAAACATCTATTTTACACGAGGTTTTCAGAAACAAGCAATTGTTTCCTGTTTATACATGCACAGAAACTCAAGTTAAATTCAGAGTTTATAAAGAAAGAAGATGCCTTAAATGTATGTTTCTTTGTATTCCGTAGGAGTCATACTTCTGCTAGCAGGAACACAGATTATGTAGTCGTGCTTGGTCATCAGCACATTTGGAAAATTAACTTTGCAGTATTTCAGCAGCTTCAAAGACTTAAACCGTTAGTATTTAAAAGTGAGAAGTTGTTTGTACATACAAAAAAGCAACAGAAAAGGTGGATGAGCCGGGCGTGGTGGCACACGCTCGTAATCCCAGCATCTGGGAGGCTGAGACCATCATGGTTCATGGACAGCCTCAGCTACTTAGCATGGCCCTTCGCAACTCAGTGTGACCCTATTTCAAAAAATAAAAGGACTAAAATATAGAGCTGGGAGTGTAGCTCAGAGGTAGAATGCCCCTGAGTTCCATCCCCAGACCCGCATTAAAAAAAAAAGTGGATGAAGTTGTATTTTTATGGAAGAAGTCAGTCATCAGATCTTAATCTTAGAGCTTCTTTTCAAATCATACTTGTTTTCTGGAGATAGTAGTTTGTGTTTTTTAAAAGGTGGGGGTTCTGGATTAGGTAGCTTTGAAAAAGTCATGTTTAAGCTGGGTGTGGTGGTGCACACTTGTAATCCCATTACTTGGGAGGCTGAGACAGGAGGATCCCAGGTCCGTGGCCAGCTTCAGCTACTTAGTGAGGCCCTCCACAACTTAGTAAGGCTCTGTTTCAAAATAAAGAACAAAAAATAGGGCTGGAGGTATAGCCCAGAGGTAGACTACCCCTGGGTTTAATCCCCAGTACTGCAAAAAAATTTTTCATGCTTTAAATATATTTTTTCACATACATGCATACATGGGTGCACGTGCGCGCGCACACACACACACACGCACACACACACACACACACACACACACACACACACACACACAAATTTCTTTGCAAATGTTCCCGGTTAGAGCTACCATATGTGAAAAGTTTCTTGGTATTTCACTGAGATGTTTTAAGATTCTGTATAATCATTTGGTTCCTTAATATGCATATTAACACTCAGATTATTTTATTACCATGTATGCAGCACTTTCCATACAGATTCACCTCCTGCTGTAGGTTATAAATTTTTAGAAGCATAAACCATGACTTTCCTTAGTAAATAAAACAGCAACATCTGCACATTACTAAAACTATAGTAAACCCTTAAGACATAAATGGGAAGACTTTTCAAAATAAAAGGTCTTGGTTGGAAATAAAAGAAACTGATATGGGCCACCAGAAGCAAAAAGGAAATATGGATGATGCCGACTCTACCAGATTCTTAAGGATTTGTTCTAAAATTTGCACAGAACCCAACATAACCCTGAGGAGACCAGAGGGAGGACCCCGGTGTCCCTTGTCTCTGTCCACTAAAACCAGGTATAAGACAGAAGCAAGCCTACGGCCACATATTAGATACAGGCCAGTGTGTTGCTTGCTAGAATGCCCAGGAGGGAGATACAGTCCCTCTGGTTGTCTTATGTAAAAACCTCTCTGCTTCTCTCTAGAAAATACCCCCAAACCAGGATGGGAGTACATTTTGAGTATGCAAAATAATATAAACATGACTTTCCATAATTTCACACACACTTTAGTGCACGTTATATTTCTAACAAAGAATGTTCCTCTGAAGAAGAGGGAATATATTTCTATTTTCTACATACTTTTATTGGTGCATTGTAATTATGCATCATAGTGAGGTTCAAAGTTATAAGAACAAACACGCACCCAGGTCTTGGCGCGCTTCCCTTCGGGTCCCTCCTGACTCGCCACCCCTCCTTGTATATTGTATATAATGGTGAGGTTGGCACTGCTGTATCTTCATACCTAGGCACAGCATTGTTGGAACCGTTTCTTTCATCAGTTCTCCACTTTCCCCTCCCCATTTCCTTCCCCCTGTCCCCTTCCACGATTCTCCTGGTCACTCTCCTGGATGAGCTAAAGTCCCTTTTGTCCTGTTTTGTCTCTAGCTTCCACATATGAGAGAACACATTTGACCCTTGCCTTTCTGCGACTGGCTGCCCACAGCATAGTATTCTCTAGTTCCACCCATCTTAGGAAATGTAGGGTTCTTTTTTCTTGGTGCATTGTAATTATATATCACAGTGAGGTTCAGAGTGACCGATACAGACCTGCAGGCAGCCCTGTTGTGCGTGCCCCTCCCGGGCCCACCCTGCCCCATAGAGTCTTGACATCCATGCAAGTAACTTTATGCATGAACAAAGGATGATGTGCATAGCTGTCATCATCAGATCTCCCCACTTCCCCACCTCCCTTTCTGGGTCCCCCTCCCCATTCCACTAGTGTCTCCCCTTATTTATCTGAGGCCCCCTTTGCTTTCCATTTTCTCACTAGCATTCACAGGAGTGAAAACAAATGGCCCTGCGCTTTCTGTGACCAACTAATCTCACAAAGCACAATATTCTGAATTCCATCTACTTTTCTATTAATGGCATGACATTGTATTATGGCTAAGTAGAATTCCATTGTGTGTCTATACCTCAATTTTATAATACATTCATCTGTTGATGGACACCTAGTCTGGTTCTATAGTTTGGTTATCATGCATTGAGCTGCCAAAAACATGAAACTGCAGCCAGGCATGGTGGGGCACACTTGTAATTCCAGTATTTGGGAGGCTGAGACAGGAGGATTATAGTTCAAGGCTAGCCTTGGCTACTTAGTGAGGCCCTTTGCAACTCAGTGAGGCCCTGTTTCAAAATAAAGAATAAATAATAGGGCTTGGTGTATAGTTCAGAGGTATAATGCCCTTGGGTTTCATCCTCAGTAACACATACACACACACACACACACACACACACACACACACACACACACCCAAAAAAAGAACTGCATGTGTCCCTACTGGAATCTGATTCAAGGAAAATGTTTTTCTAAGAAACAAAATAGCGTATATCTGTCCTCCAAGAAAGACAAGGTCTTATCAGTTCAATAAAACTGGATCATGTCCATTGATCCTGCAGAATCATTCTGTCCTATCTCTTTTATCTCATTCTCTGGTCTTTAGAATGCTACTAACATGCATAAATCAAATTGTCCATAAAGGATTATATCATGTGTCTCAATTTTCTGTTTTATAACCGCTTAAAGAAATACATTTCTTAGTTTATTTGTGTTTAAACTACCTTAATTTTTTAAACTCCAAAAAGTACCTACTTCTATGAAATTTTTTTGCTAAATATATCTTCTAGTAAAAAATAATTCATCTAGTTACCATTTGGAAAATGAGGAAAATGTATGCATCCAATTTCCCTTACATTGCGTTTTGAACAGTTGAGATTTCACAACAAAAGTAAACAAGGTTCTATATAAGTTCAGTCCTAAAAGTGTAGCTCTTAAAGTAATGCTTAGTAAGGAGGCAAGACACGCTTGCATTATTCTCAAATTCTGATTAGATTTAATGGGAGCGAGTGAATTAATTTTCGAAAGTCTAAGCTCCATTTTCTTATTCTTCACTGCACTTTTGGTACAGTGCTATGCTTTGAAGCCAGAAATTTATAGCCTTTCAACATTTAAAAAATGATGCATTGGACTTGAATTCCCTAAAAAAAAAGAAACACCTATGAATTCTCCATAACATAACATAGAAGGTACCCAAATTCACAACAATACCATTAAGTTTCTTGAGGACATAATCTTTCTGAATAATGATTTAGATAGGAAGAAAGGAAGCATTCGGAAAATTGTTTAAATAAAAACTCTTCCAGATACTCCTCTGATAGAAGACTAATGTCTAGAATATACAGACAACTCAAGAAACTCACTGCCAAAAATACAAATAACCCAATCAAAAATGGGTAAGTGAACTAAATAGACACTTCACAAAAGAAGATATACATATGACCAATAAATGCATGAGAAAAATGTTCAACATCACTAGCAATCTAAAAGATGCAAGTCAAAACTACCCTGATATTTTACTCAATCCCAGTTAGAATGGCAATTGGAAACTCTCTAAAGCACACGATGTACTTAAACAAACATATCAGAGTCCATCACTAAGCCAAGCATGGGAAGGAAGGCGGGGAGGGAATGGGGTGGGGATTGTGTAAGGGCTAAATAGGTGATGTGTACATATATGTCTCTACCATCTTTTATCCCATTAAGATGTTTAAATACAATGCACCAATAAAAAATAAAAAATAAAATAAAAGACACAGACAATAAAGCCAGGTTTGGTGGTGCATGCTTGTAATCCCAGAATTTGGGAAGCTGAGACGGGAGGATTGCTTTTCACAGACAGCCTCAGGTACTTAGCGAGGCCCTTTGCAACTCAGTGAGACCTAACTCAGTTTCAAAACAAATAAAAAGACTAAAAAATAGGGCTGGGGGTGTAGCTTGGAGGTACAATGTCCCAGGGTTTCATTCCCAGTACTGCAAAAAAAAAAAAAGTACACACAAATAATAACAAATGCTGGCGAGGAGGTAGAGAAGTAGGAGCTCTGATACACTATTGGTAGAATTGAAGATTAGTGCGACCACTCTGGGAAACCCTGTGGAGGATCCTCAGGAGAATGGGAACAAACCTACCATATGACCCAGCTCTATTCCTCCTTTCCAAAAGAACGGACACCAAACTACCAGAGTAACGCATGCACATTGATTTTTATAGCTGCACAATGCGTGACTTTCAAACTATAAAACCAGCTGAGATGTCCATCAACAGATGAATGAATTACAAAATGATAGGATATGTACACGATGCAATTCTACTCAGTCATAAAGAAGAACAAAATTATGCCATTTTCAGAAAAACGGATGGAACTGGAGAACATTACGCCGTGAGATGAGTCGGTCACAAAAAGTAAAACGTCGGATGTCCTCCCTCACATACAGAAGCTGGGGAGAAACTGGGATATGGGAGGGAGGGACTCCAGACAAAGGAGGAGAAACCTTAGTTGAGTGAAGGGGGCCTAATGAGGGAGCTGGGAGGGAAGAAGACAGAAGCACCTCTATGGACATGATGTACACACTCAGACTTCTCAGAGCCAGTCACTACATAGATGCGCGTGCATTACTCTGGTAGTTTGGTTTCCATTCTTTTGGAAGGAGGAGGGAGGAGGGAGAAGGGGAGGAACTGGAAGAGAGTTCCATGAATACTATGCACTTCAACAAGATGTATTACAATGCACCCATTAAAAAAAAACCACCATAAACAAATCTCCTTCTCAGTGGTATCATATCAGATCACACGAGAGTTTAGTAAAAAATTTTAGTACCAAAATTATTTATCAATATTTAACTTCACGAAAAGACTTTAGGTTTATTTGCAATTAGTGATAAATAACATTTAATTAAAATAATACTGGGAATTGAACCCAGGGGCAGTCTAACTCTGAGCTATACCTCCCTGCCCTTTTTATTACATTTTTATTTTGAAACAGGGTATCACTAAATTGTCGAGGGACTCACTAAGTTGCTGAAGCTGGCCTCTAACCTGAGATCATCCAGTCTCAGCCTCCCAAGTACTAGGACTTCAAGAGTGTGCCACTATGCCTGGCTTTCTCACTCTTTTTTATGATAAATTTCAGCAAACTCATGTCTAGAAGAGAAATATCAAAAGGTCCTACATAATGGGATTATTATGAGAAGTGAATGAGAAAATGGATATAAAGATATTAACATGAAAAAATTTAATAACAGTAGTAATAGTAGCAGTAGTAGTAGTAGTAGTGATAATACTTATAATCCTCTTGCTGCCTAAAGAACAAATATGCTTTAAGATTTTTGCCTAGATATCTGGATATACACTATGGCTACTACAATGAAATCTAGGAAGAAGGATTTTAGATTTTTACTAAGCATATTCAAAAATCTGTGCTAATACAGGACCACGATCGTAGTCCTAAGTTAAACCAAGTTGAGTAATCTGTTTCTTGTTTGCATCATAACAATCAGAACAAGCACTTTATGAGTTTGAACATATGGGGAAATTTTATCAAATGAACTTTTTATCTTAAAAGTTAATAGATTCTCCACATGGAGCAGTGCATTAGTGAAGCTATTATCTGGGAGAGATTAAAGAAGAAAGACACAAATAAATGGAACTTGTGCAAGAGAAAGAGGAAGATGTTGGGGTTTGGATCTGGATCATCCCCCAAAAGTTCATCCATTAGGCAGTCAGAGGTGAAACGACTGGGTCGTGACGGCTCAGTGGATTAATCTATTTGATGTATTAATCTTTGAATGGATTTAACTGGAGGTGGTGAAGACTACAGGCAGGTGGGACACAGCTGGGGGAAGTAGGTCACTAGCAGCATGGCCTTGGGACCACGTAACCTTCTGGCTATCCTTCCTGTATTTTGTTCTTCCTCTTCTTCCTCCTCCTCTTCCTCTTCCTCCCTCTTCTTCCTCTTCTCCTCCTCTTCTTCCTCTTCCTCCTTATTCTTCATCTCCTCTTTCTTTTCTTCCTCCCCCTCCTCCTCCTCTTCCTTCTTCTCCTTCCTCTTCTTCCTCTTCCTCTTCTCTTTCCCCCCTGCCTTGAGCTGAACAGCTTTCCTATACCACACTCCTCTGCCATGATGTTCTGTCTCACCTAAGGCCCAGAGCAATAAAGCCAGCCAACCATGGACTGACTATGAAACCATAAGCCCCACAAAACTTGCCTCCTCTAAGTTGTTCTTTTCAGACATTTTGCATTTTGCATTTTGCATCAGACATATTTTCCATTTCAGAAAGCATTTCTGGAAAATGTTTTATTATATCCCATGCCCTGTTGGTAGAAGTCTACTGCCACCAAGAATGGGTGATTCCTGGATTTATTTAGATGGTAAGATTTGCAATCATTACTAATTCTGGTTTCTGGGGCAGGGGTAGATACTAGGGCCTGAACCCCGGGGGCATTCTACCTTTGAGCTACACCCCCAGCCCTATTTTATTTTTATTTTGAAACAGGGTCTCACTAAGTTGCTGAGGTCCTTACTATATTACTGAGGCTGGCCTGAATCCTCCTGTCACAGCCTCCCAAGTACAGAAATTACAGAAGTGCACCACCAGGCCCAGCTGATTTTTTATATTAAAATAAAATTATAAAATGTTATATATAGCCGGGCGTGGTGGTGCAGGCTTGTAATCCCCGCGCTTAGGAAGTGGAGACAGGAGGTTTGCAAAGGTTTGTAGCCAGCCTCGCTGGCTTAAGAGACCCTGTTTCCAAATAAAAAATATAAAATGGGTCTAGGAGTGTAGCCCAGAGGTAGAAGGGTTTCCAGGAACCCCGGTACCACCAAAAAAATGGTATATATAAGTAATGAAAAATGCTTTCTAACGTTAAAAACTAGTTATACTTTAGTAGAAATGGTGAGTATAAGTAATATATGTTTACGACTAAACATATTGATCTTTTGTGAATTCAATGTACTCATAAAATAATAATTTTTTTACAAAAAAGAGTAAGTTTAAAAAGTCCTCTCTCCTACAGTTAAATCTGATCAGTTTGTAAACAATGTATTTAATAAATTGATAGACTACAGTAAAAACATCACTGGAGGAGAAAAGGTACACAAAACCAGGCAGCAAGATGCCACAGAAAAAGAGACAGGTCTTGCAGTGGAGGAGTCGAGATGCTACCCACTTGGGTTGCAGGACTCATATGTAATCACTGGGCATCGTTTCTCCACAGAAATATCCACTGGCTGATGAACAGTTCCACATCTGCACAAGGGGAAGACCGTGTCGCCTCTGCCCTGGCTGCTGCGACCACTTTCTCTCGTGGAATCATATACCAAGGAAGCTCGGCCCAAATAAAGCACAGACGTGGCTTAGCAGGGTGCACCAAATGAGCATCCCAGCCATTCTCTTTCTCTCCTTTCACAAATATCCTTCAGCCACAGGAGAAGCTCTTCTCTAGCCAAGTAAAATAACCCTTCATAAAAGCCATCAGCGACTATATTAGTGTGTGTGTGTGTGTGTGTGTGTGTGTGTGTGTGTGTGTTAAAATCTATCTAAAGGTAAAAGAACCAAAAGCCCATGAGAAATATCAATGTCAAAACCTCGCTGGCTATAGTTTCTAAAAGAAATCAAGTGAATGAGCATTTTCTGAGAGTTAATTTTCTTAATTTTTTATTATTTTGTGTTTTTGTGTGTGGGTGCCCATGCACATACATGTGCACACATCCATGTGTGCCAGTGTTACTAGGGTTGGAACCCAGGGGCATTCTACCTCTGAGCTACACCCCCAGCCCTATTTTTTATTATTTATTTATTTATTTATTTATTTATTCATTTATTTATTTTTGAAACAGTGTCCCCCTCAGTTGCAGAGGGCCTTGAGAAATTGCTGAACCCCGCCACGAACCTGAGATCCTCCTGTCTCAGCTTCCCAAGTACTGGGATTACAAGTGTGTGTCATCACACCCAGCTTAATTTTCTTAATGTTTAAATCAAATTTTTTAAAAAATGTTCAGTGAAGCACTCACGCACATGCCATGTTCAAAATTCAGGACAAACTTAACCTGTCTTGTAAGCTGCTGGGAGCCTCTTTAAACAAGTTGCATAAAAGCAGATAGCAGAGAGCAGATCGAATGGATACTCTTGAACTCTGCTGACCTAGCATTTAACTCTTGCAGAGAGATTACCAGGAGAAAAAAAAAAAGTTCTGTCTGATAATAAAATTAACATAGGTGCAGTATTTAGATTTTAAAAATCTGGTAAGAGGAATTTGGTGGGGATAGATCACACACACACACACACACACACACACACACACACACACACACACACATTCTTTAACCATTCTAACGTAACTCTTCATGGTTATAGCTGGCCCAACTTCAGCTTGGTGTTGGTTGACAAATAAAATGCATGAGCATTTCTATTTTTTCTTTTTATTGGAGGAGTACTAGAAATAGAACCCAGGGGCATTTGATCTCTGAACTACACCCCCAGCCCTATTTTTTATTCTTTATTTGAAACCGGGCCTCACTGAGTAGCAAAGGACCTCACTAAGTATCTGAGGCTGTCCGCGAACCACGATCCTCCGGCCTCAGCCTCCCGAATGCTGGGATGACAAGCTTACACACCACACCCGACTGCATGCACATTTCTTTCCTGTCACTCCAGAGTTTGTACAGATTGCTCTTCTAGTCCTCATTGCCCTACTGTCAAAACCAACATCCTTGAGCAAAATCTAGATACACACCAGATACCCCTTTCCCAACCTTGGTATATGTCATCTCAGTCAATAATTATCCCCGTTTTTATTTCAATAACATAAACAATCAACTTGTGAGACTTACAAAAACAGAATATCAGCCAGGCGTGGTGGCGCACACCTGTAATCCCAGTACTTGAGAAGCTGAGACAGGAGGATCATAGGTTAGTGACCAGTCTCAGCAACTCAATGAGACCCTCCACGACTCTGTTTCAAAATGAAAAATAAAATGGGGCTGAGGGTGTAGCTCAGAGTTAGAAGGTTCCTAGGTTCAATCCCCAGGACCAATAAATAAATGAATGAATGAATGAGTGAGTGAGTGAATGGATGAGAAAAAGCAAGAAAGAACAAAAGAAAGAAAGGAAGAGAGAAGAAAATTAAATGACCAATACATGTATGAAAAAAATGCTCAACATCATTAGAAATCAGAGAGATACAAATCAAAACTACCCTGAGATTTCACCTAACTCCAACTAGAATGGCAATCATTCAAGTAAGTGGGAACTCTAAGACATTTCTGGTGGGATTGCAAATTAGTGTAGCCACTTTGAAAAATAGAATGGAGAATTCTCAGAAGAATGGAAATGAACCTACCATTTGATCTAGCAATACCACTTCTAGTTATCTACCCAAAAGAATAGAAACCAAACTACCAAACTAATGCATGTGTATCCATGTTCATAACTGCACAATTCACCATAGCCAAACTATGGAACCAGCCAAGATGTCCATCAACAGATGAATGGATTACAAAACTGTGGGATATGTACACAATGGAATTTTACTCAGCCATAAAGAAGAACAAAAATAAGTCATTCATAGGTAAATAGATGAAACTGGAGAACATTATGCTAAGTGAGATTAGTCAGTCACAAAAAATCAAGAAATGGAATGCTCTCACTAATATGCAGAAGCTAGGGAGAAAAGAGGTCATAGAAGGAATGCTAGATGAAGAAGAATAAACCATAGATGAACAAATAAGGTAACTTAACTGAGGTGGATGGGAGGGGAAAAAAGAGAAATTCCCCAATGTACATGATGTCCATTCATAAACATATCAAAGTCAATTGGTAAGCCAAACATGAGAAGGAGGAAGAAAGAAAGGAACAGGGTGGGAACTGGAGAAGGACACAATGACTAATGTGTGCCTGTATGCCTCTACCATCTTGTACTCCATTAAGATGTATGACTACAATGCACCAATAAAAAAAAAATTAAGACCAGGATATAAGCTATCAGACCATCCCTTTCTTTGAGACCAGCTTTCCTTGCACTTACATTTATATTGTCTTGAGCACTGGTCTTGCCTTCTCTCCACACTGACTCACAAGTTGTCTCTCTGAGCACAGATCAGAATTTGCAACTGTTCAGAAACTCCAGAGAACCCCCACCTTGGTTTCCAAATAAAACTCAAGCCCCGTTCAAGGACACAGCCCCAGCAGAGCTTTTCAGTACAGTCTCCCCTCTTGCCATGCGATTCCATAGAGCCTTTCCTCATCCCTCTGTGTCCTCAGGTACTTTCAGGTCCCTCTGTGTAATTTCAGGCACTTTCCATCATTTGTCCTTCCTATGTCCTCACCAGGGATCGACTGAGCTCTTCTCTTCCTGACTCTGCTGTGGCTCTGCTGACTCTGACTCATCCTCGCCTGGAGCTCTGTGATACTGGATCTTTCCGAATTCAGCAGAGCACCATTGCGTTACAACCTTCTCCCCAGCTCCTCAGTCTGTCTCTGGCAAAAAGGCTGGGTATGCGGGACAGACTTAATCATGGTTTAGTCTAAAAAAAAAAAATTGCAATATAGAAAATGAAAGAAGCCAAAGGGATTCTGTCTCCTGGCTACACCCCAGTCCTTTTTATTTTTCTCTTTGGAAACAGGTTCTCCCTAATTGCTGAAGCTGTCCTCAATCCTACAGTATTTCTTTCTCAGCCTCCCAATACTGAAATTACAGGCATGTATCATCATGCCCAACTCCTTAACCTCTATCTTAATGTGGCTGTTTATGGAGTTCAAGAAAAAAAAAAAAAGACCACACCTTTCCTATGGTGTGCCCCAGAGATGGACCCACTGCTAATTCAAATTATGTATCACCATATTATTAATAGTTTCCTGTACATTAGATTAAAACCATGGCTTTGAAGCCCCACAGTTATATGCTTTCATTCATCTTTAGAAAAATCTAAATCTGAGGCTGACCATGGTGGTGTATGACTGTAATCTCAATACTTGGGAAGCTGAGACAGGAGGATCATGGATTCAAGGACAACCTCAGCAATGTAGTGAGGCTCTCAGAAACCTACTGAGGATTTTTTTCAAAACAAAAATAAAATAAAATAAAAAGGGCTGAGTATGTAGCTCAGAGGTAGAATTCCCCTGGGTTCAATCTCCAGTCCTTCCTCAAAAAAAAAAAAAAAAAAGAAGGAGGAAAGATTCAGAATGGAAGGAGGGAAAGATTGAGGGAGAGAAGAGCAAAGAGGCTCTTACTTTGTCAGGAGTTAGTTAAATCCAGGATATTTCCTTATCTCCACCCCTAACCAGGAAATCCTGATGGATGCAAAACCCAGTAGCAGCAAGTTTGCAAAAGTCCAAAATATTTCAAAAACTGCACCATAATTGGACTCAGGCAGAATCACACAGAGTCTGTCTTGGCTCTCCAAGTCCTTCAGGATGGTGTAGCACAGACTCCAACCAACCACATCATTGAGTTCTTTATAGACAAAGGGGAATCTATAAGTCTCTTCTCCCCTGCTTCTTCACATGGCTTACTCAGGACGGGACACGTGTGCACACACACGCACGGTTGCCTTCGTTCATTTATCTTTTAGCCTCTGGGATCAGAGATGCAGGAGCACTAAAGTGGGCTTGGCACGTACAGTGGGTTCCAAACACAAGTCATGTGAAACACAGATCTTCAGAATTTTAAGGCTGTGATAAGCATAGCAAAGAAAAATTGTAAGACATGCTGACATTGCCTCCTTAGGAGACCTGACATGATCTTGGGAGCCAAAGAAAATCTCCTCAAGGAAGTGACTCTGGATTTTTATCTGAAGTATGAGTACTGATTAAGCAAAAGAGGGAAACTTATGGCCAGAGGAGGCATCTCTGAAGGCCTAGAATGGCTTCACATGATGCCAGACAGCGTAAGATAGACTCAAGTCAAACCCATCACTCCTACGAAACACAATTCCAACAATATATGCCCGTGATGGTAAAATCATATTCATACATGAAGGGTTGTATTTTTTAAGACCTGATCTGGCTAGATTTGAAAATAAAAATATGCATTTAGCTTATATTTGAAATGTTCCCTCCTCCAACATTTTAACACCAACTAGGGCCAAATTTATCTTTGGAACCCTTTTCCTTTGATCACAGACGCCTCAGTGGTACTTTATCTTTTGGCAAATAATAGCCTGATGGCAGGCATTTGCTTTAACCTTCGGAAATGGCTGGGAAAGAGCATTAACTATAAATATACAGCAATAATTGATGGTCAAAATGCCAGTCGGGGTTTGAGCTCATTGAACAATTTTAGGCTCAAGAAAGAAAACAAGTTAAAATTGCTCTAAGCTCCAGTCGCCTCTAAGGACTTCTTCCTGGGATTGTGCACTATGGTTTCTGAATGGGTTCTAGCGGCACTGGTATACATTCACAGCATTTCTCTGCTGAGCGGTCACAATGGAACCATTATCTTTTCTTAAACTACTAATTCAGTGGCACTTGGTGTAATGCATAGGTAAAAATGACAAATGAAAAAACAACCAAATGAAAAAAGCAAGTGATCTAAGTAGTACAGAAGCCGATTAGGTGAACAATAATCAAGTCTCACTTTCGACCCTTGGTTTCTAATCTTTCTAGCAGGAGTTTCATACTACAAAAGGCCTTCTGTATCTTGCTTTGCACCCTTCATGATACATCTTTCAGGTCCTAAGGCTCTTCTCTTTGGGACACCTCCCCGTTCTATGGTTGCACTTAGCCTGTCCATGTTTTTGATCATTCTCTTTTGCTTCTTATAAATAGACTGTGTTGGCAAATGTCGCAGAGATGTACTAATATTCTCCAAATATTACATTTTCTGCCCTGTATGATTAGGCAGAACTATGTGATCGTTGTATCCAAAGTAATTTCAAGTGAAAAGCCATGGTTTGATGCCCATGGATTTTCCTGCCTTCTCATGGTGACCAAAGACCATGAATGTTCCAGAAGGTCAAGCTGCTGGATTATGCACTTTCTCTCTACCCAGTTACGTGAACCAGAACATTCCTTCCTCCACCCACACAGCCTGAACCTGTATTGAACTTCTAGCAGGAATTAGAAATAAGTCACTAGAATACAAATAATAAATACTGGAGAGGGTGTGGTCAAATAGGAACTCTTAGACACTACTGGTGGGGCTGCAAATTAGTACAAGCACTGCAGAGATCAGTCTGAAGTTTCCTCAAAAGACTAGGAATTCACCAGGTATGGTGGCGCATGCTTGTAATCCCCATGCTTGAGAGACGGAGACAGGAAGATCACGCAGGTTCCAAGCCAGCCACGCTGGCTTAAGAGACCCTGTTTCCAAATAAAAACATATAAAATAGGTCTTGGAGGGTAGCCCAGAGGTAGAAGGGTTTCCAGGAACCCCAGTACCACACACAAAAAAAAGAGTAGGAATGGAACCACCCTATGGCCCGGCTATGCCACTCTGTGGCATCTTTCTAAAGGAACTGAAGCTAGAACCATATAGTAATACTTGCATATCTATGTTTACAGCGGCACAATTCATAATAGACAAACTATGGAGCCAATCTAGATGCCCGTCAATAAACAGACAGATAATGAAAATGTGCTACATACAAACAATGGAATTTGACTCAACCATAAAGAAGAAGAAAATTATGTCATTTGCAGGAAAATGGATGGAACTAGAGAAGATTGTGCTGAGTGAGATCAGCCAGTCAAGGGTATATTTTTCTTCATCTGTTGAAGCCAGAACAAAAGCAGAAAGCAAAAGGGGCTGTAGTCAAATGAGGAGAGAAAACAGTGAAAGAGTGAAGGGGGATTGGAGGATGGAGGTGGGGAGGGGAAAAACAAGGACTGAGGGAGGGAAGAATTAAAATAAGGCTATGTCCACACAAGAAGGTTTTACTACCAATCTCACTAACATGTATAGGGAGGGAAAAAGGACAGTAGGGTCAGTATACAGAGGGGGAAAAGGCCCAAGAGATGTGTGCATGTATGTCTATATCACTTTGAATCTCACTTCAATATACAATTATACTGTACCAATAAAAGCATTTTTTAAAAGAAATAACTTACTAGTTTATCGGGAGAAGTTTTAACCTTCAGCATGACATTTGCTCTGTAGGTTGTAAGCATTCACTTAATGAAAAGTTGTAGATCTAATTGTGTACCCATATAATGCACCCCACAATGGCAGATTTGTGAACCCCTATCTAAATTACCTCCCCCCCCCTCTGGCTGACCAGGAAAATTTATATCTAGAACTTAAGAGGTCCTCAAATAAAATTGAATCATTAAGTATACATATACATAAATATATAAGCATAGTTACTTTGATGATTATAAATTTCAACCATAGTTATTATAACTCATTCTATCTTCTTCTTAGTTTTGTTTAATATTATTCATCTTGCTAATTCCAGTCTATGGATTGTGCCTGTTATGATTAGCTATAAAATGTCCCCTGAAGAGCTCATGCTTTAATGTTGGTGTAGGTAAGTCATGAGGGTGGTGATCTCAGCAGTAGATAACTCCATTGTGATGGATTTACTGGGTGGTCACCTAGGCAGGTAAATGTGGCTGGAGAAGCTGGATCCCTGGTTATGTGGTCTTAGGGATTGTGTTCTTGGCTGTGATCCTTGCTTGCTGGATGAGAGCTTCCTGTCGCCATGCCCTGCTCTCCACAGATCCCAGCCTCACAAGGAATGAATTCAAAACCTCCAGGAGACTGTGAGCAAATACATAAATCCTTCCTCTAAGTTTTGTGGTCAGTTCTTTTGGATTATAGCAATGAGAATGTTGACCAAGACCATATCTAAACTTGACCACCAGTCTTTCCCTTTGTCTTATCTGAAACCAAGAAATTGTTCACCTCTGTGGATACCTGAGATCACCCTTCCCTTGCTTGCAACCACCTATTCTAATATTTCTGTTGAATTTCATGAGAACACCATTGACTTCCGTAATCTGAGCCTCACTGACCTGAGATACAATCCTGGTTATGCATAGCATATGTATTAGAACCTGCTTCTTTGGGGATGTGTCCCAACTGCAGACAATTCCTCTTCAGAGCCAATATCACAATTGTTCATTTCATATTTGTTTACATGATTAATTATTATACAACTCCCCTACACTTCATGAGGGCACAGATTTATGTTTTATTTCTCTCTTCTTTCCCAAATCCTTGGGATAAGCATCTGGCCTGTGCAAGTTGTTCAACATACATTTCTAGAATACTGTTTTGTTTAATTATAATGATGAGTGCTTTTATAATTAACATAATGATATTTGAAGCAATCCTTTTCAAAAAATACTTGGAGCATGAATGCATAATTTGAGAAGGCCATTATTGTCCCTCTTCATTTGCCTAGAAACTGATTGCACCTAAGTTTGTTTCAGGTATTTTGTAAAATTAGTATTTTAAATTAGAATGTGCACTCATACTCCCTGATAAAAACCTAAGTGTGCATATGTAGGTTTGTGTGTAAACACACATACACATGCATACATATGCACTTAGATTCATGTGAACTCTGTAAACTATTAATATAAATCAGTGTTTATCACTGGGGTAATTCTACTCCCTCCCCAGGGACATTTATCAATGTCTAGAGATATTTTTGGTTTTCAAAGCCTGAGGGCAAGAGCTACTGGCTTCTACGAATGGGTCATGAATGCTGTACAGCATCCTGTAATACACAGCAGAGTGTCTTCAATCCGAAAAAGAGAATTATTCAGCCCTACCAAAGTGTTAATAATGTCAAGAACAAGAAACCCTGTCTTAAATTGTAACCTTAAGAGTTTAAATACAGAAATAGTATAATGCTTTTTTTCTTCCTGAGTTACCATATTTGACATTGGTCATTAGAGCAAGAATATATTGGTTCTTTTGTTGGGACTGAAATGTTTAGCTTAGAGGTTCAATGACATCCTTGAGATTAGAAAAAAATACAGTGATTTTTAAAAGTAATTTTAGTATTAGAGGTTGAACCCTGGGGTGTTCTTCCTCTAAGCTACACCCACAGTCCTACTTTATTTATTTATTTATTTATTTATTTATTTATTTATTTATTTTTGGTGGTGGTACTGGTGTTGGAATCCAGGGTCATTCTACCTCCAGGCTGCACCCCCAGCCCTATTTTTATTCTATTTTGAAACAGGGTCTGAGTTGCAAATAGCCTCCCAAAGTAGCTGAGGCTGTCCTTAAACTGCAATCCTCCTATCTCAGCCTCCAAAATTCTGGGATTACAAGCGTGCACCACCATGCCCAGCTTATTTTATTTTTTTTTATTTTGAAACAAGATCTCACCAAGTTGTTGAGGCTGGCCTCAAATCTGAACTCTTTCTGGCTTAGCTCCCTAAGTACTGGGATTTCAGGGGTGTGCCACCACACCTGGCTAGTGAGATCCTCCTTATCACTGTCTCTCTGAGCAAGGTCCTTCACAGGGTGACTACACTAAGATTTATGTAGCTCCATGATATCATGAAATGTGGAAGACCCAGGGCCTAGAGATGCAGGGCTGGCTAGTGGAAGGAGGTGACTGTGAATGAATGCCTAATCTCACCACCTACTATAAAGTCTGACTTTGTACATCCTCACTCTACCAATATTAGTGGGAGCATCCCCACCTTTGACATTCACAGTAAGTACAATTCCTTCATGTTCCAGAATGATTAATGAAAAAGAAAAAACAGTTCCTTGCACTCCCCAGGAGGGGAGGTGATCCCCCCCCCCCTTAGGATGCTCATCAAGGGAACGGACCTCACTCTTCAATGTGTGCCCCAAAGCGGCAACTCTTTTCAAACATATTTACCCCAAATGCTTTGAAGATGGAGTTTTACCATTCCTCCCCAGCCTTGTACAATTTAATAATTTATAGGCCCAGGCATTGACAATAGAAATATTTTGTCACTGATGTTTCTATTAAATTGTACGAGCTCGGAGTCAGCATGAGGTTGAAATGCTTTCCAGCAAATACTGTGAATTTCTTCACTCGCTCATCAAGGATGCTTATTGACCGTTTACATGGATAGAATCCCGCCTTTGGACATCATTTTTATAAGAAGGGAACCATCACAAAGTTGTGTAAGATTCTTTGTGAAGGAAAAGAACTTACACATTAATAAAAAAAATAAAAGAATCTAGCTTTCATCCTTATTCTTTACCTTTGTGCACTAGAAAATTCAACTTAATTCGGGGTTCAACAGAAACACCCTTAGAGAAATCAGACTTCAAACCTCATCTGGTAACTGGATCCAGCCTCTTGATGGAAGCCTAATGACCAGGTTAGGTGGAGGCAGGGAGACTGATTTTCTCAAACTCAGAATAGCAGCTCACATAAAGGTCTTGTTTACATCTTCTACCATAAGTGGAATAGTAGAAATGTGGTGATAAATTGAAGACAATGGTTTTTTTTAGCTGTTTGACCAGACTTTAGAACATTAAATAGATACTGATTGAGCCTTACTACGTGTTTAATAATAAACTCCACAGGGGATGGATACAAGAAGGAGCATGTTTAGTGGGAGGGAAAAGACAATACATACATGGCCATTATAAATGATAAATTACTGCTAAGTGATCTGGTGCCGCAGGGAGGAGCTGGTATTTCAGCTGGCATTTTAACAAGAGAGGAAGGCAGAAATGCCCAGAGAAAGTCCTTACAATAAGGGCCAAAGTTAACAAGACAGATACCCCAGACGCTGGGAGAGGGTGGGGGCGCTCCCTAGGGCCTTGCCGGCCTGCTGCAATATAAAACACACCACATTCATAATTTAAAACTGGCTAGTAGCCACATTATAAAAACATGAGAGAGGACAGGTAAAATTAATTTTAATTACAGCACTACTCAGTTGGAACCAGTCATATTTCAAGAGCTCAGGCTCATGTGGGTCCAATGGCTACCATATTGGACAGGTCAATGAAGGTCCTTGGTGGTTGGGAGTTGCCAGGAGCTAACTGTTGTAGAAGAACAATGTGTATTTCTCTGCATCCCCATGGGAAGCCAACCATATCCCAATTCCAAAGAAGCAAATGCCCCTTGGTGCGTCTTCATCTCTACCTACCACCCCCTGAGTTCTTTCTGCAAAGGGCTGCACACAGCAGGCAAAGGGAAAAGGGATGCTTTGTGTAAGCATCTTGACTATGCATATACCTGTCCAGCTTACTCTAAGTGGGCTGGATAATACATTGCACCAACCTTCCTGTCTGTGCTTGAGTTGTCTTTAAGAGATAAAGGCCTAGCCCACCATGTTGGCGCATGCTTGTATTCCCAGCATTTGAGAAGCTGAGACAGGAGGATCGAAGTTCACAAATAGCCTCAGCTACTTAGTGAGGCCCTTTGCAACTCAGTGAAACCCTGTTTCAAAATAAAGAATGAAAAATAGGGTTGGGGGTGTAGTTCGAAGGTACTAGGTTCCATCCCCAGTACCAAAGAAAGAAAGAGAGATAAAAGCCTTAACATTTCTTTTATTTGTTTATTTATTTATTTATTTATTTATTTATTTTGGTACAAGGTATTGAATCCAGAGCCTCAGGTCTGAGCTATATCTGCATTCCTTTTTATTTTATTTTGAGACAGGGTCTTGCTAGGTTGCATGGGCCAGCCTCAAATTTCTCTGGGAAGAGAAACTGTGCCTTAGGTACAAGTGGCTGTCTAATTTTGGCTCAATAAATGATGGCAAGATTTTGCAGGTAAGGAATGGAGATTAAAGACTGGTGGGAAACATTTATACTCATTCCTGTGTTGCAGAATTTATAGGTAAGTTTCAAATATGCAACTAATGTGCTCTAGATGGAAATGCTACTATTTGAAAATTAATATACACTTTCCCAAGATAGCATTAACAGTACCCTCAGATGACCTAAACTTTAGACAGGTTCCTCTTCACCACTGGCCAGCATGTCCCTGTTCTGAGAGCTTTTATTTTAGAAGCCTTATAATTGTAAATTCTATGTCTGCTCTTTTGAAATATATGTAAATCTTCTCCTCAGCCTCTGGCCAATTTGGCAAAACCAAAAAAAAAGAAAAAGTCTTTCTGAAGGACCTGGGAACCATCTCTTCGAAATATAATCATGGATAGAGATAGCCGCCCTAACTCCCAAGCCCTATGGGAGGGTAGCCATCTCATTTTGATGAGAGTAAATTAGCAAATACAGGAGGCCTAACCACAGAGGAAAGCAATGGCAAACACAGAAATAACACATCCCACAGATCCACTTCCCCCTTCAAATTGTCCAGTCCTATTCTACTAGCTCCCATCTGCCTTTAGAGACCCTTTCATGTCTGTTTCAGTGAAGTTGAGTCCAGTCTCTATGCTATCCTTTGGTCACCTGCATAAAATCTTTCCTCCCTATTGGAAGTTTGTCCAGGTCAATTTTGCTTTGGACATGTTTTGCCAAGCATATATTTTTTGGTTCTAAAAATGTATAAAATTAAGTAGAACTAAATAAACTTGAGACACAGAATAAAAGGGAATAAAAAATAAAGGGGCCTATAAGACCAGCTAAAATTGCCTTGAAAAGTCTTAAAGAGGTGTCCAAAGAATAAAAATCAGCTATTCCATTGAGAAAACATGGTTCGGATTTTATGAGCTAATCTAGTAAACCTGTATTTATGTGGGGGGATGGATTTATGAATATCCCCCTGAAGTTTACAATTCTATCTATAAATCGAGATGGTCCAGGCAAAGCTCTCATTTTTATCTGCCTAAGATGTCTCTCAACTTCTTTCAACTTCTTGAGAAAGTCCTAACTGTGTATAATAATCTGTCACCTTGTAAGTGACTTCCTCGTATGTCCCTTGTCTTGATGAATCTCTTGTGTTTCTTTTATTTTTCTTTCTTATTACTCATGAACATCCCAACCTGGACTCTAGAGGTTGGTTCTAACCTCCCTATGAAGTCCTAATTCATAGATCACAATCCTCCATCAACTTAATCTCTGCAGTGTCTGTGTCCTGACTATCCAGGGAAGTTATTGTTGGTCTAGGTATTTGCCCAAATATGAGCATATAAAGTGTATCTCTAAAAGATCTAAAACTTCCACCATTATAGGAGTTGAAATAGTCTTTCAGATGGATAGATCATTAGCTGTGGAGTGTGGCATTTAGAAATGTTTTATAGTCAAACATCTGATCAGAACAGTTACGAGGAGTGCTCACATAAATCCTTGAGCAAATTATATCTATAAATGCAAATAAAAACATCTTGGAAGCATATTTCCTATCATTAATCATAAATATGTTGCTCTTCATAGTTATGAATTCAGCAAAGCAAGCAGAGTTGTATATAACGACAGATCTTAAAACACTGTTAGGTGAAATATAAGATATGTAAATTAAGATATTTAGCCTAGCCAAACAATGAAGTCATTGGAAATAGCGACAGCATAAACAGATATCATTAGAGACTAATCTTCTTTTTTCGAGTTACCAGAATAGAAACAAAAGATTATTTATGTGCACTAACAATCACAAGTTGTGCATTTCAAAAATTAGCATCAACAAGAAAAACTGTGTAATTGGGTGACCATTTTAATGTTGAAAAGTTGACTTCTTGCCCATCTCACGCGCTGTCATATTAAAATAGACGCTGGGGTTTGTGATGTCGAGAATCCTCAAATCGGCCGTTATTGGATTTTGAAAATTATGGATGGGTTGGAATTTGTTTAAGCTCTTCACAGTCTCTCATGCTTCTTTCCTCGAGTGAGCTCAGAACTTTTTAGTTTTGCCAAAGATATCCTAGAATTCTGAGTCCCAAGAATAATGGACACAGTCTGACATTTTATGAAAGGAGCTATGCATTCTCCAGCTCCGCAAATAATAAATGTTCCTTTTGTGGAAGTTATCATTAGATTTTTTATTAGAAAACAAAAGAAGAATCAGATGAGAAAAGAAGATGGGATTTCTTTCCTCTTTACTATATATCAACTTCAAGAGCGCACATATATTTTAAATAAAAAATATGTATTATTAAAATAAATGTTATGTCTCTATCTTACCGCCCCAATGAAATATTTTCCATGTAACTGTGTTCATTCTCCCTGTTCCAAGTAGGTCTTTTTTCACTTAAACTATCATATTTAAATGCAAAGGTATTAGCCAGGCATGGTGGCGCACGCTTGTAATCCCAGCATTCGGGAGGTTGAGACAGGAGGATCGCGGTTCGCGAACAGCCTCAGCTACTTAGGGAGGCCCTCTGCAACTCAGTGAGACTCTGTTTCCAAATAAAGAATAAAAAATAGGGCTGGGGGTGTTGCTTAGAGGTGGAATGCCCCTGGGTTCCATCCCCAGTACTGCAAAATAAATAAATAAATAAATAAATAAATAAATAAATAAATAAAGGTATTATATGATTAAAAGAACCCACTAGCTGTACTACTATGTTTTTAATAAGTTATTTCTGAGCACCCCATCAAATCATGATAACTAATCAAGAGAATGGATGAAAAGACGGGTGCTAGTCAGTAGTTCCAAGTGCAAAACACTGTAAACAATGTTTCTTTGAGGTTTAATTTGTGCCATTTTACATGTAGAGAATGAATCTATTTTTTAAAAAGGAATTACAAAAACCGTAAATCAAAACAAAAATAAATAAATAAATAACTGGCATCACAGGAAATCTTACTGGTGCTCAGAGACAAATACATTTCCTGAACTGACTCCTCTCCCATGTGAGATTCAGAGACAGGGTGGTATTTTTGTTGGTTTATTTAGCTTTTTGTCCTTTTATTTCTTCAAATATTTAATACCCTAGTGCTTCCAGCTTTTTTTCCAAAGTAAGAATTATTTAAAGGGAGGTGAGAATCAGATTTAGTGAGAAACTCGGCACCTTAACGTGATCCTATGTCAAAACAAAGGGTTGAAGTGTTCCCGGGTTCGGTCCACAGTACAAATAAATAATTAAATAAATGAATATATAAATCTGGGAAGGTGTGGCCAGGTAAACTTATTCTTAATTATCTGTTCATTTACTGATTTACCGTCTTGGTTTATAGAAAAAAAATGTGAAATTGTGACAACGCAGAGATTAGTTTATGAAAAGCTAGAGACCTGAACGAATGCTCGGAGCCATCACATTATTGACTTAATGGTCCATCTTAATGAGCTGTGTAGCCTCCCTCTGTTAGCAACGCTGTTCGTTTACCTAATTTCACATTGTTTTCTCCTTTGAATGTTTCAAACATTGAAGTCACGCAGTCATTTGAAGCCTTATTGATTGCGAGCTCCTGGAGCTCTCTCCCAAGGCCCTGGCTGGAAGCTGACCTAAGATGTTTTGGTTTTATTACGCTTAAATAACAAAAGAGAGATGGCTGCAAAAGATGAGACATATTTATCCTTCCTCCAGCCCCCATCACCCCCAACAAGAAAAAAAAAAAGATGTCATAGACTTTCACAAAAATGACAGGGGCGGATTTAAGTTTTAACTGTGTCTGTTAAAGTCTGTCTAGGACACGGGCTTCTCAATGGTTTCCCAGTGCCTACAATATTTTCATGGAGATGAATGCCAGCTAGACTTACCATCCAGGGCTCCTTTGGGACAACCTGACTCACTCTTCTCTTTGTTAATCATAATCCAGCCTGCATCCTTCCAGAGAATTATACTTAACTGTAGTTTTCAGGTTATACTCTTAATCGGCCTGGAGCAAAACGCTGGATGAAGCCAGGGGCGGTGATGCGCACCTGTAATCCCAGTACTTGGGAGACTGAGATAGAAGGAACCCAGTTTTGGGGACAGTCTCAGCAATGAAGCAAGACTCTCAGCAACCTAGTAATAATTATTATTATTATTATTATTATTATTATAAATAATAATAATCCATTTCTTTTCAGAAATTGTATCTAATCAATTGTACCCTTACACCATTCCACCTTAACCATTACAATATAATTTTATCATTGCATTATTCTTCACAGTGATGATTGTGTGTATGTGTGTGTGTGTGTATTTATGTACACACATGAGCATGTGTATGTGTGTGTTTTATTGTGTCTCGTGGTCAACTTGAATCTTTTCTCATCTAAAGGCCACCGGAACACTTCAGCAAAGCCACATTCCATCTGCTTCTTGGGCTTAGTCCTGCCCGTCCGTCTCTCCCACTACAAGCCAGTTTCAGAAAAAGTGAGCCAGGTCGGAATTCAAACACATCAGCAAAAGCAGATCAGAACACAAAATTGATCCCTGCCCCTCTGTGTGGGGAAAAAAGATCTAAGCTTTGGCTTCAACTCAACTCTCCATTCAAAGTCAATTTTCAGCAATTTTTGTTCAGCTTGCAATATGCTGGACCCTGTCCTTTGGGGGTTACTCCATTCCAAAAGGTCTGTATCTTTTCATTTTATTCCATTACTGCATGACTAATTATTCACTGAATATTTCTCTTTGGAGATTCACTTATATTATGTGTGTGTGTGTGTGTGTTGTGTGTTTTGTGTATGTGTTTATGTGTTTGGTGCTAGGATTGAAGCCAGGGGCATTCTACCTCTGATCTGTACTCCCATATTTATTTTATTTTTTATTTGGAAACAGGATCTCACTCGAATGCTGAGGGCCTTGCTAAGTGGCTGAGGCTGGCCTTGAACCTGTGACCCTCCAGTCTCAGCCTCCCAAGTACTGGGACTACAGACACGCATCACCACACTCTGCTTCACCCATTGACTTTTTACCCTACCATGTCTTGCCCTTATAATTTCTCTTTTCTTACATCCTTCGCCTGATCATCTACTTTTTAATTCCTGGAAAAAAAAATTTGACTTATCTGTCTTTATTCCCCCTTATTTAAAAGGTCAATCAATTTCATACATTCTTAAATTAAATTGTCCTGCTTCTTTATACCCAGCCTGTGGTTTTTTTTTTCTGAATAAAATGGCCTGAATTGTTATTGAACAAAATGCCTCCATTGGCCTTGTATCCTCTGGTCTCCTATTTCCCAACTACCTTAGGCTATTTCAGCTAATGATCCTGTTGCCATATTCTCCTTCCACTTGCTCAGCTTCTAAATGTAGTTTCTTCCCATCTCCCAGTTATTCAAGTCTCATCTTGACCATTCACGCTCCTCATAATCTGGTGCATGTGGGCTTTAAAACACAATGATTATAATTTTTAATATTTTTACTGGCGCACTGTAATCATACACCTTAAGGAAAAATTCAGGGCGATAGAGGTCCATATGCCCTCAGTAGTCATTGACCCTCCCTTAGTTCACAAACCATTCCCTCTTCCTCCCCACCTTCCCGAGCTCAGCACAGTGATTGGCTTTGATGAGTTTGTGTGTGTACAAATAGACACTTCACAGAAGAAGAAATATAAATAGCCAATAAGTATATGAAAAATTTTCAACATCATTAGCAATCAGAGAGATGCAAATCAAAACTATTCTGAGATTTTTACCTAATCCCAATTAGAATGGCAATCATTAAAAACACAAACAATAATGAATGCTGGCAAGGATGTGGCGAAGTAAGAACTCTGATACACTGTTGATGGGATTGCAAATTAGTACAACCACTTTGGAAAACGGTGTGAGGATCCTCAGAAGAATGGGAATGAACCTTCCATAGATCTACCACTCCTGGGTATCTACCCAGAAGAACTGAAACCAGACTACCATAGCAATACATGCAGATATATGTTTATAGCTGCACAATTCATAACTGTCAAACAAGAATTCTAATTCTTACTTTGGTTGATTGTGCCTTTCTCCATCAGTACTTTACACAGTCATTCCCTTTGTGTGATTATCTGGATCTTTTAAAGAGAGGCCAGGACATGATACTCCAGGCAACCTTCTGACACACCATCAATATGCTGAATTGAGGAGAACATAATAAATACATGACAAACATATGAGTGAACTATTCTCTTTCTTTCTTAATACTGAGAAAGAAACTCAGGGGCAGTCTAACTCCGAGCTACACACCCAACCTTATTTTTTTATTCTTTATTTTGAAATAGGGTCGCATGAAGTTGCAGAGGACCTCGTTAAATAGCTGAAGCTCTCTGCAAACTGTGATCCTCCTTGTCTCAGCCTCCCAAGTACTGAAATCACAGGCGTGTACCACCACGCCCGACTCTGGTTCTTAAGATATATTTTGATGACATGTGGTAAAGCTATTTTAGTTTGTTGCCTCTGCTTACCATAAACTGAGGACTTATAAAACCAGAAATTCATTCTCCCATGGTTCTAGAAGCCAGAAGGTCTGAAATCAGTATCTGGGAACCAAAATCAAGATGTTAGCTGAGCCACATGGCCTTGCAGACTCAGCAGAGAATCTGTTCTAGGGTCTTGTGGCTGTTGGCATCTTTTCGCTTGTATTCATCCCATTCCAACCTCCGCCTCCAAAATCACATTGTTTTCACATGTGTGTGTGTGTGTGTGTGCGCATGTGTACATGTGCACACGTGTTTGTACCTTTTCCTCTTGTCTGCATAAAATGTCCCGTGTCTCTTACAAGAGCACTTGTGTCAGCCCGCTGATACTCCAGGACAATCTCCTCTCAAGAGCCTTACTCACAACAGCAAAGACCCTGCTTCTCTATTAGGTGACAGCCACAGTCTCCAAGGATTAGAACTTGTTACTTTGGGGTTGCCATTACCCATTCTACTATAAGAATCTAGAAGAGATAAGCCATCATCTCATAACTGGCCCTCCAGACAAACAAATTGCACGTCAGAGATTTCTATGTAGCTGCTTTGATTAAGGAATGACCAGTATTCAAAGTATTACAGGTCAGATTCTCTCAAGTCCTTTTGCACCCGAAAAGAAAGAGTTTAGAAGATATTTTGCTTCTAGAATTTTAGTGCGAGTGAAAACGGTGACTTAAATTATGCTAGAAAGTGTTGAAAAGTGCAAACACTTCAGGTATCCCCTGCAGAGGACATTTCACTGATGGATACTTCTAGCAAATGTGTTTTTAAAAGGAAGAACATAAAAACGTAGGTCTGCATGGAGTCTACTCATATGTAAAAATTCTATAAATCTTTTGTTAGATTAAGAAATTACATAGGCAAACACCCATGGGAATGTGAGAAACTCCTTGGAAAGCAAAATATCCTTCGGTTCTAGAATCTGATGACGCAGAGATATAGGAAGTGTAGGGATGCCGATTGACATGACGCCAGCCATCCGAAGTGCCATCTTGCCCGTCAGGAGACTCTGGCGTGCATTCAGACTTTACAAGACATATCAAGCCTTTAAGGTAATCAGTCAAGCACAGTGCGGCGGCCACTGGTACCTGGATTGTTTCCTAACTAACCTTGGACGTGTAAATAGTTTTTAAGGAATGCCCAGGATACCCCAGTTGGCCAAAGCTTACCTTTGTCTAGTTTAGCATAGAAACCCTCTTCCTCCTCTGCCATTAGGAGAGAAATCCATCTGTCCTACTGCTATCCCAAACAAGATGTTGCAGAAATCCTCTGGAATACTTGATTCAATGCCAATTAGAGTGGAAAAGAGGAAGTTTATTACACTGGTAGGCCAGAGTTAGGGTAAATTCCTAACAAACTCTGGCCCTAAACCAGGCATGGTGGCGCACGCTTGTAATCCCAGCATTCAGGAGGCTGAGACCGGAGGATCATGGTTCGCGGACAGCCTCAGCCACTTAGCGAGGCCCTCTGCAACTCAGCGAGACCCGGTTTCAAAAATAAAAAGACTAAAAAAATAGGATGGGGGTTTAGCTTGGAGGTACAATGCCCCTGGATTAAATCTGCTAAAACATGGCAGTTAGTGGTTTCAGGGTCGCTTGGGGAAGTTGAGTAAGGGGTAGACAAGAGGGGACATTTCTTAGAAGGCTACACAACCTGCATGACCTTTTATAGAGCCAGATGTGACCCTTCACAAGACATCTTATCTATAGATGCTTGCTAATCTATAGGTACATTCTTTTGCAACTACCAGAGGAGGGGTAATCCTCAACCTTTTATTTTAGTAATTCTTATTATTCTACCAGAATGTTCCATCCATACATTCCTAATAGATAGCACTTTGACAATTCTGGATCTCTCTGCCTCTTCCATCTTCGGTAGTTGGTCCCCATACATTAGGACCATATTATTCCAAATCCGGAGGTAAATTTTCCTAAATAACTATGAGCAGGAATGGAGAGTTCTCAGTTCAATTAACCTTTCAATTGTGATTCCAATTAACCTTTTTGGGAAAATGTGCTAATAATAAAACTTTAGTGTTGATGATTTTTAATTAAAAGAATTTTGGAGGTTCTGTTTTCTGGTGCTTCTTAACAGTCTTTTCCTGCTGTGAAATTTCTAGCCATTTTGATTTTGGGGTGTTTTTTTTAAAAAAAAAAAACCTTGAAATTATTACAAGAACTGATTTTGGTAGTAATTCAATGCTTTCCTGGTTGGTATTGATTGAAATAATACACTTCAGAAAAACATAAAAATTTAAAAAACTCTTTTAAGCTTCAAAACTGTTTCGAGACAGGAGGATCGTGGTTCGCAGACAGTCTCAGCTACTTAGTGAGGCCCTTTGCAACTCAGTGAGACTCTGTTTCAAAATAAAGAATAAAAAATAGGGCTGGGAGTGTAGCATGGAGGTAGAATGCCCCTGGGTTCCATCCCCATTACTGACCAAAAAAACAAGTTTCCATTTTATTTCAGTCTGATAGTTGAACAGTTGAAAGTAGGTCTTATATAAGAATTATCTCACCTACCATAACTAATTTCATAAAAGGAAGCTTTTGCTTACATAGAATTCTATACTTAGAATAAAGAGGGAGAAGGGCCAAGACAGTATACCTTAAGTAATGAACAAAATAATGTCAGGTTATGAAATTTAACAAAATAATGCAGAGCTAATACTGAGATAATTTATATTAGGCCAAACTTTAATAAAATGAAAATAATCTTATGTATTGAAATTATACACATGATTAATCTTGACTATCAAAAAATAATAATATTCAAATACTTCTTCACATATATATACAAGGGTTTAAACTGTGGAAAATGTAACCATAATTATGGGTCTGACTTTTTTCTTTTTCTATTATTAGAACTTTAATCCTCATTTCCTATGGTTTTTCTCCTTTTCCCCACTCTCTCCAACATCTCTCACCCCACTCAAAAAAAAAAAAAAAAAGAACCACATTCTTAAGATGGAAGCCAAGAGCAGGAAGCAATTAGCCGGGGGTAGAGTTTTCTGAAGTATTCCAAAGAAGGGAAATATCACACACAGATGAAGGCACAAAATCGAGACACTGCATCACTCGTATGCAGATAGAACAAGGGACGGATACGGGTGTAAGTGCAGGTCATGTTTTCGCTATGAAACTTTCTAGTTATTGTTTGAATTGGATTTTATTCTTCCTATAATTTATTCAAAAACATCAACCAAGCATGTCCCGAGGCATTGGACTTAATATGACTAATGTAAAGACAGGTCATTGAGATGGGTGTTGCTAATTTCATAGGTGCACAGAGCATAGCATTATTTAAACTGTCGCCTTTGCTCTTTCTCTATCCCCCTTCTTCCCTCCTCTCCACCCGCTCCACTGCTCCACTGAAGTCTCCACTCCTTTAAGTGAGGTCTCTTGCTCCCAATTTCTCTCTACAGGAAAGGAGAGAAAGTGGGATGGGATCGGTAGGGCAACACACCGAGTGTTGTGTTGTGTGCACGGAGACTCCTCTCACTCTAAACCTCAGCGTGGTGCAGAATTATAATGTACTAATAAAAGTATTTTTAAAAAGAACATAATAATGCATATTGTGTAAACATTAGAATGCCTTTTGAAATCTATTTTTGTTTTAATAATAAATCTCAACATTGCATTCATCAAAAGAAATAAAAGAACGTGTGGAGACAAATGAGACAAAGTTTTGGTCCAAGGGAAGGAAACTCATAACCTGATGAAGGATTGGACTGGGCTCACCACCAGAAAGCTTTCCAGCCTCAGCGTTACTATGTGAGACCCCTTTTTTCTTGATTGGAAAGGCTGTTCTACTGATAATAGGATGGGTGGCGGCATCTCTGTCCCCTGCCCACTAAGACGCCAGGGCCGTCCTCCCACGTGTTACACCCATAACGTTTCCACACATTGTGTCTCCTCTGGAGTAAAATTTCCTCAGGTTGGAAACTATTATAACCCAATGTGCTCGGTTCGGTAATAACACACAGCCTGGGGTGAGACACGCCTCCCTAGTAAAGGTGGAATTTGAGCGGCATGCGTCATAAAGAGCAGGCATCAATTAGCCAGTTGCGTCATTTTCTGAAGAATTCCGAAGAAAGAAAGGATCATAAGCCAATGAGCTGAGACTCCCAGAACTGAGAATGCTTCGCTCACTTGCAGATACAAGCAAGCGGCCTGCAAAACGTGGGTGCTCTGAAAGCTAAAGTTTAAAATTTTGCAAACGGGACTAAGCAAGCAGAGCTGAAGTTGTAGGGAAATGTCAGACCATGGAACAGTACCAGGGAAGAGTACCGTGTCACAGCAACTGGACTCCATCTCGGGGAAAATGAACGGCTGCTGCAGCGTGTCGGGGAGAATTGGATTTTTGAACAGATGGGTTTTGTGACCCCATTAGAGCATATAAGATAGAAATCATGCCTGTGTGTTGTATGTTTTCACCTTTTTAAATCTAATGCACAATAGTACAGTGATCATGGGTGTTCAATAAATATATATGAACTGAATAATCCTACTACTATACCTAGTATTTATTACAAATTGCTATATGTGTGGTCCTCCCCTGAATGTTCACATTGAATGATGGAGCTGGGGAGGATTGCGGTGATGGCAAAGACCCTGGAGGCAAGGAGTTGCCTAGGATGTACAGAACTATTACAAATTTCAGAAATAATTGGTAGGTAAGAGCGACAGTAGCAAGCGCTAAGGTCTAAGGATACCAAGTGACAGCCATCCTTCTAGTTAGTGTCAAAACTCATGGGAGAGCCTTCCTAATTGACGATCTAGCATCCTCTTTAATACTGGCCTGTCTCTCTTGTATCATCGTTTCCCTCTGTTAAGCTCCAAATTCCTCATCTTTAAGTGAACATCAATATCAACCTTGTCTCCCTGGCTTAAGTTCTCCCGAGAGCAAATGAGATAACATCTGAGAATTGCCAAAGATCAGGAAGGCCCGGGGTTAAAATGTACATGGAAATGCATGTTCTGCCCCAGAGTGGGGCATGTTTATATCACATCAATTCCTACTTTAAAACATTCCCAATGTCCCTGCATAAATCAGTCATGGGTCGGGATTCAGTGTAAACAGGTGGGTTTGAGATACCATCAAAGTCAACACTGACAATGCTTCCAATAGACCAAAAAGCACCTGCTGGCTAGCAAATCCTTTAGAGTTTTGCATGATTTTTTTTTTCTTTCAATCTCCAAAACAAACATGCAGACCTAAAAGCAAGAAATGCTAATTACCTTAAAGGGTTTTTATCAAGTTGATGAGAAGACAGTGATCTCGATCCTCAAAACAAAAATTAAATGGCTGAAACTTACTTAACGTAGTTTTAAAAGAACTTAATGCGTGTGGAGCTTAGGAGTGAGTCAAACGTGCATAGATTTTATGTCAAAAATGTCCAGGCTGCTAGCAAATATACTGTAACCAGACATTTTTTTATTTGTTTACAAATACTATGTCTAGTTTGGTTTGTTTGTTCATTTGTTTATTTTGATGCTGGGGAGTTGATCCCAGGGGCATTCTAACTCTAAGACACAGCCCCAGCCCTTTTTATTTTTAATTTTGAACAGGGTCACTAGATTTCTGAGGATCCTGTTACACTGCTGAAGCTGTCGCCACACCAGTGATCTTCCTGCCTCAGCCTCCCCAGTACTATTTTCAGATCAAAAGCTTGAAATGCTGGAAATAATGTACAGTCAGCAACCCAATTCCGTCTGCCCTCAATTTCATCCTATCCTGACAGTACATTCATTTCTCTAACTTATAAACAATTTTTGGCCCTCTCACCCAACAAGATGTCATTTGTGATTTTAATTAGAAACTTCTCCAATGCTCTCAAAGTGTGGCTATCTAGTTTAAAATAATTCCAGCCCCCAGGAAAGTACCAGGGACTTTTTTAATTTTTTTTAACTCTGCTGACAAGTATCTGAATGAAGTAATTTAGCTTAAAAAATAATTATCTCATAGTTATGAGTCTACACAGTGTTATAAAATGATGAGTCCTTTATGAAGAATGAATTTGTTTCATTTCTCAGGCCTTCTTTACCACAGCATATGATAACCTCCAATCAAAACCATTTATCTTAGACAGCTGTTCAATAAATATATATTGAATAAATGGTACACTCCTGTCATCCCAGTACTTGGGAGGCTAAGACAGGAAGATCATAGGTTCAAAGTCAGCCTCAGAAATTAATGAGAAATCCTGTTTCAAAATTTTAAAAAAATGACTGGGGATGTAGCTTGGAGGTAGAATGCCTCTGGCTTTAACCTCTAGAACCAAAACCGAAAAAGAAAATAAAGAGAGAGTATTTATTTCACCAAGTGGAAAATTCTGCTGTTCAGGGTAAGTGTGACTGCGTGTGTCACTCAGCCTCGCTACGATGTTCTCCCACCGACTTCATAAATAGTCCTTCCTTTGTCTTTTGCCACTTTGCCTGGAATCCTAAATTCCTTTTTATCCCTGAGGCTGGAAGCCAGATTTTCACACATCCCAGCTTCCAATTACATGCAGCCTGGTGTCTTTGTGAGCTTGTATATGAAAATATATCCATCTATGTGTTTCTTCTAGTATTTTGTCATTAAAATTTATTCATTTAACTTTGGGTCCAGACATTTATTTGCATAGAGCAAAATACAAACTTTCAGAGTACGCACTACCAGTGTTCTACCTGCAAAGTATAAAATATTTTAACGGAACATTCATGGAGTATTTAATTTTAAGAAAAAAAACAACTTCCATCTGAACACTACAACATTAAATTCTCAAAAGCATATTCCCCTGCAAGTCAGTGAGCAGACATGTACTGTTTTTACATTAGGCTTTAATTAAATACTATACTCCATGTACAATAAATTACAATTTTGGCACAGTGTGATAAACAATTTCTTTAGATTGCAATTCGTAGTCTACTAAAAGCTCTTTTACTTCATCTTTTATGAATCATGGTTGGGTGAGAGGATTTTTGTTTGGTTTGGTTTTGCTTTTCTTGTATTTCATGACTCCTCCACATCTGGGATCTTGATCATCCTAGCAGAGACTGCCCTTCTCAGAGTTAGCTAATTGCTGGAAACAGCCAACTCACTCAGGAATACACCTTTCATGTGCATGCCAACCAAGCCGAAGCCCATAACCAAGCACCTTTATTATACTCTATTATATTTGGAAGGGCTCTACACTCAAACCACTATCCCCCTGCCTTAGGACCAGGTACCAGAGAGTGATGGACAGCCCTTAAAGCTGGGGTTGAAATTCACGCTAGTCAGTCCCAAGCTGTTTACCCTTCTTGATCCACGCTCTTCCACAAAATCCACAAGAAGAGTCCAGCTCCCATTTCATCTTAATCCTCTGGCACTGAGTGACCCTACACTTCCCCATGTGGCCCATATGGAACAGAATGTCCCTTCCTCTTGGAAGCTATCAACAGCACATTCCTTTCTTGTTGTTTATTTGTTTGGCATTCTACCTCTGAGCTATACCCCTAGCCCTATTTCTTTCTTTTTTTTTAATTTTGAAATAGGGTCTAAGTTACAGAGGGCTTCATTAAATTGCTGAGGCTGGCCACAAACCTGCCATTCTCCTGTCTCAGCCTCCTAAGTACTAGGAATACAAGCATGTGCTACCACTACCACACCTAGCCTACTTATTTTTATTTATTTATTTTTTTTTTAGGTACTGGGGGTTGAACCCAGTGGCATTCACCCTCTGAGCTACCCGCCCCCCCAGCCCTATTTTCACTCTTTGTGTCTGTGTGGTACTGGGGATGGAACACAGAGGCTTTCTACCTCTGGGCTATACTTACACAGGGCCTCACTAAGTTGCTGAGACCCTCACTAAATAGCTGAGGTTGGCTTCGAACCTGTGTGATCCTCCTCTCTCAGCCTCCCAAGCACAGGGATTACAAGCATGCGCCACCACGCCCGGCTTCATTCTTTATTTTTGAAACAAGACCTCATTAAGTTCTGGAGGGCCTCGCTCAGTAGCTGAGGTTGACCATGAACCTGCGATCCTCCTTCCTCAGCTCCCCAAGTACTGGGATTACAAGTGTACGCCACCATGCCAGGCTGGGTCATACACTCTTAAAGATAGTCATCACCCGATCTGTTAGTTTTATCATACCAAGATAATAATAAGACCTACACTTCAAAACAAAAGCAATACAATTTATAAGGCTGGGAAAGATGCGCCTCTTTTCAGCACTTCGACTTTTTGCTAGCCAGCTCCAACCAGATCATTCTCTCTTCCATGCATCTTATAGAAAGAGACATCCATAGCAAATTTTGGCACGCTATATCAAATGCACATGACCCAAAATTGTTATTTCTTGTGTCTTGGGGGGGACGCACCTCTCTTTAGTTTAAATATCAGTGTAATGCAAATTTCTCTTTATATTAATTTTTATATACTTTTTTGTGGTACTGGGGTTCCTGGAAGCCCTTCTACCTCTGGGCTACACTCCCAGACCTATTTTATACGTTGTTTTTTTTTTTTTTTTTTTTTTTGGAAACAGGGTCTCTTAAGCCAGTGCGGCTGGCTTCAATCCTGCACCATCCTCCTGTCTCCACCTCCCAAGTGCGGGGATTACAAGCGTGCACCACCACGGCCGGCTTTGATATACTTTTATTGGTACATTGTAATCACACATCACATGGACGTTCAGTGTGATAGAAACACACACTCACTAGCCTGCGGTATGTTTCCCACTAGATCTCACCCAGCTCCCTCCCCCTTCCCCTTCATGATACTGAAATTGGTATCCATAGCTTCACAAGTGCACAAAGAACTGTTTGAACTGACATCTTCATCTATATATTAATTTTTAACCCGCTGAATGTGGTCGACCTTCCCACCTGTAAAAGATCAAGCAACCCTCCCCCTTAGACTACAGGCGAAGTTCTGAATTGTAAATATATTATTATTTGCTTATACTTTCCCTGGTGCGCTGTGATTATGCGTCATGGTGAGATCCAAAGATGAGGTTGGCCATGAACCTGTGATCCTCCTGTCACCGTTCAAGCATAAATGTGCACGGCATTGGGGGGGTTCCCTCTGGAGCTCGCCCGCTCCCCTTCCCGCCTCCCCGTACACGTCTGAGATAAGTGGCAACCCTGTGTCGTGTAGGACCCAGCGTTATCCGAACAGCTTCTCTCCTCCAGCCTCCTCTTGCCCCTCCCCGCCTCCCGGCCACTGTGCCACTGGTCTCTCTCTTTATGGCAAGTCACTTTGGTTTTCTATTTTCTTTCTAGCTTCCACACGTGCGAGAAAACATATGGCCCTGGCCTTTGAGACTGGCTGATCTCAGAATAATATTCTCCAGTTTTTTTTACTTTATGACTGTGTAAAATCCCATTGAGTATCTGTGTATTTGTATATATACACATATGCAGTATGTGTGTGTATAAATATATATATACATATATATCTTACCTTTATAAGGTCAAGCAACTTTCCCCCTTAGACTATAGGCTAAGTTATAGATTGTAAATATTTTCTTTGTTTATACTCTCCCCGCTGCATTCTGATTATACACTATATATATATGTATATATATATATATATACATATATATATATATATATATATATATATCTCATATTTTCTTTATCCATTTCTGTTGATGGGCACCTAGGCCGGTTCCATAATTTGACTATTGTGAAATGTGCCGCTGTAAACATAGATATGCATGCATCACTATAATATTCTGATTTGAATCCTTTTGGAAAGATACCAAGGAGTGGCATAGCTGGGTCATATGCTGGTTCCATTCCAAGTCTTTTGAGGAATCTCTCTCCTAACCACCATAGTGGTTAAGCTCATTTCCAATCTCACCAACAGGTACATATCCTACAACACAATTTTTGTCATCCGTATCTTTCCTGGCACTCTGAGGCACCGATACTATAGAGATATTCCCCTTCACCCCATCGACTCACGGTTGGGTGCTTCCTCTCTCAGAACTAAACAGAGAAAGTCACTCCGGATTCAGGAGCATCATATGACAAGAATCCCCGAACGGCCTCACATCCTAATGAACATGGTCGGCCTCCTCGTAACCTGATTTGTCTCCATGCAGAGTTCACGGTGATCGGCACTGGGATGTAGCCACTTCCTAACCTCCAAAATAGTTTTCATTTGTGCTCCATTTTTTCTTATTTCAGTTTTTTCCCAGTGGATTTGAGTCCAAGGTAAAACTTCCTATTCTTAACCTTCTTCAACTTGAGGGCACCCATATATCTTTTTTTTAATTAGGCAAAGAAATATGTAAATGCAATTATAATGAGATCCATGTTCAAAAATTACAGTTGCTATTGGTGAGCAAATGACTAATTACTTTTAAAGATGACACCTACATGAGAAAGAGAATAAATCTATTTTCTCTAGGCACGTGGGATGGATTCATTGTTCTTAGGTCATCTGATGCTCATGGCAACCCTGTGCATCAGAAAAATCAGGAGTTTCTCTCATTTTATCTGCATAGTACAAATGAGTAAACCATGCTTGATAACAAATATAGGACTTGCTCTAGTGAGGATTAAAATGAGAATAATTCACATTCTAGTGTCATTTCTTCTAAATATCTCTGCTTCTTAAATTTTACAATATGCAGGAGAGGATTTGTTATTATCAGTTACTTGGTCTCAAAGGAAAATTAAAAAGCAAAAACATTGTGTCTTATCCAGAATCCTCTTGGATGAAATTACAAAATCCCAATTCAGACCAGCTGAAGATAGGCCTCTAAGCTGAACGATGCCCCTCCTCCTTGGGAAGCTGATGTACAAACCCCAGGAACCTGCCAGTGTGCTGTCTTACATGGCAAAGGGGCTGTGGAAAAGCGCCTGGGTGGAGGAGTGTGAAATGGGGAGATTATTCTTGATCAAATGGGCAGGCCTGATATAATCACGAAGGCTCCTACGGGGAGGATGTGGAAGGGTCAGGGAAGGTGATATGAGAGAGACAGACAGAGACACAAGAAGAGAGAGATAAGGAGAGAGACAGAGACACAGAGAGAGACAGAGACACAGAGAGACAGAGACACACACATACACAGAGAGAGAAAGAGACCGACACATTGATTTGAAGATGTTGCACTGCTAACTTTAAGGTAGAGAAAGGGGCTAAGAGAAGGCAAGTTGTCACAAAAGCTAAAAAAAAAAAAAGAAAAAAGAAAAAAGAAAAAGACAAGGAAATCAATTTCCCTCAGACCTCCCAGGATAAACACCATTCTTCTGACCCCTTGATTTTAGCCAGGTAAGACCAATTTCAGACTTTTGACCTCCTGTTCTATAAAATAACAAGTTGGAATTATCTTAAGACCCTGAATTTGTGATCATTTCTTACAATGGCAAAAGGGAACTGATAAGCAGGTAACTAGCTGGAGCAAGTCCAAAGAGGTCAAGGCCTAGCAGGCCCAGGGTGTGGCTGGGTTTCTTGGATCTCCAAGCCTCTGTTTCACTTCACCCTGGTGCTCACCCCATGGTTGGAGAGATGCCCCTGGCAGGTTCAAATTTCTATCTTTCTATGCCAAGTGCCTGAAGGACCACAGATGCTCCTCTCATGCCCACCGTGTACAGCCAATGTGCCCAGAGGTCACATGCCAAGATTTGGCCAGTTGCAATCAAGGGCCCATGGGGCCAATTCACCTGCTGGGCAGCCCCAAAAAATTCACATAAAAGAAGAAAAAGAGAAAAAGAAATTCAACAGGCAAAAATGCAACTACATTTTATCCTTGCCTTCTTAGCATAGGCACACAGCCTTCTCCTATATATAATACAAAAGATAATACCTGAACAATATAGCTTTCCACAGGCATCTAAAAGCAACTAATCAGCTGGGCAAAGTGTCACAAAACTGTAATCCCAGTACTTGGGATTACAAAAGGATCGCAGGTTGGAGGCCAGACTCAGAAACTTAGTGAGACTCTCAGCTATTTAGCGAGACCTTGTTTCAAAAATAAAAAATAAAGTATTTAGGGAGGAGCTCAGAGGTAGAACACCCTTAAGGGTGTTGAATCACTAGTACCACACACACACACACACACACACACACACACACACAAATGTTTACCATTCCCATTGCTATAGTCCAAAGATCTGACCACATAACTTAGAGAAAGATTTATTTGATCTGTTTTCCTTGGATATTTTGGGATTCAGTCCATGTGATACCAGGGACCACAGATCTCAGGATATGGTGAAAGAAAAGAGAGACACATACACAGGGAGGAAGAGAAGAGAGGGGAGAGAGACAAGAGACCACACAAGGCTCTGCTCTCACCTCATGGTGGCCAGACGCAAGAGAAGGAGCCAGCTATGGAGGAGGAAGCATGCATAGTCCCCAAGACCCCAGACCCCAGGGGCTCACCTTCTTCAGCCACAACCCAGCGGCACAGGCCACCACCCAGATAAATCCACTGTAATGTCATTTATCTCAGCCAAGATTACAACCTTCATGGCTCAATTACCGCAACTTTGAACACCAATTCATGAGCTCTTCAGGGAGGCATTCTATATCTAACTATATCAATTCATTAATTAAAATGAAAGCAACTAACCCTTCAGGACTTTTAAGTGACATGTGCTTCTTCCAACGAGTCCCAGAAGTGGCCCCTCACTATTTAGTTCCCAAGAGTTCAACGGTCAGGTTACTGATCCTCCAAGACGTCAGGTATATACTTATCAGGGGACAACGGATCAAACACAATGACGGTTTCATTTTCAACAAGAAGGAGGGCAGCGCAGTCCATTCGTGGCTTCGTTGCTGGTGAAACATGCTGGGGACGGTTTGTTCCTGGGCAGGCCCCCTCTGTCCTCGCTCTCTCTGATCGCAGACACCGAGCTGTCCCGTGGTTCCACCATGTTGAACTAGCACAATAGCAAGGGCAGGGCTTTGGGACAGGATTAATCCCAGACTGCAGCTATTCCACAATGGGTTTTCAAAATAGTAAAACACCCATTAGTGGGTCTGCATCCGCTAATCCTCAGTCTAGAAGCCCAGACCTAGAGTGTGAATCCAGATGTGTTTGGCCTCCCTGCTCGGCCTGTTCTCCAGCCCTGGAGAACAATGAGCTTGTTGGTGCCAGGAGCTGTTTTGTCTCCAAACTGCAGTGAGCAGTCTGCCTTTGCAAAATCCTTTCAGAATCGGTAACCGTTACTTCTATTGTGTAGTGACGCTCCATCAGGAGGTATATCAGAACCCAGGAAATCAAGCTTTGGTTAAAAAACTAATAAATAATAATAATAATAAATGTCTCATTGTCTTATCTTGAGAACTCCTGTATAGAATCTCACTTCTTTTGTTTGGCTGAGGTTCCCTCAGCTTGCTTTGTTCTCATTAATGAACATTTGATTAAAGAAAGATAAAATTACATAAGTGCCACACACATTCTTTCAACTGAAGACCGAACCACTTCTGAGGGTATATTATCTTATTAATTTATTTAAGAATAATGGTACCTTTAAACGGTTCCATTCTCGGGCTGAGAACATGTCAAATTTTACTGGACATTGCTTTGCTGTAATAGCGGATCTATTTTTTTTTTTCTTTTCTTGGATTTGTGACAAAGCAATTTCATTAAGGATGAATGGGCATGTTTACAGCCACACACCACCGGTCTCCTTAGCAGCCAATATCACAGCAACCTGCTGTGTGCCTGTTTTTATCAATTGACTTTAACGATGAGTCTGTTAAGAGAATCTGCAAGAACAGCATAATAGAGCGGAACAAAAGGTAGCTTTGTTAGAGGAAACTTAGGTTGAATTCATATCAGGGGATCTTTCTAGAAAGCCCATCCACTCGCAATGGTCAGAAATAATGAGAAACAGCTCTAGCAAGTGGCAGAAGCTTCAGGAGATGACAAACGGTATCAAATCTAAGTATTTTGAAATTAAAATTGTTTTTCATATCTTGACACAGTTAAATACCTAAGAGTGTGTGTGTATATGAGTGTGTGTGTGTGTGTGTGTGTGTGTGTGTGTGTGTGTGTGTAAAAAATTATCTGCAAGTGACTCCGGTAAGATTCAACGGTGACTTGCAAGTTTTCGGTTAGGAAGATGTGTTATTTACGTTGAACATGGTAGGCTTGCTTTTTAAAACTCTGATGAAGCTCTGCTAGAAATGGGGCTCTTTACAGTTACTGTGCACTGGTTGTTCTAATTTTTCATCTCCCTTTTTCTTGCAGCACGTATTGGGATCGATTTCAGGTCCTAGAAAGAATGAAGACGGAACTCTTTCGCAGCCATTAGAAATCCATACGCATGACATCCATACTGACTTATCACAATGCTCCTTTCATCTCTGAATGCCTGCCTTTCATAGTTTTCAACAGACGACGGCAAATTAAAACCAAGGGGCAATCACAATAAAAATCGAAAAGCCTTTGGAGCGTATGTACACACACGCGTGCATCTGTGCATCATGTGTATGTTTTCCTCCCATGCATGCAACCAGAGAACATGTCTTCATTTGGCCGGCCTGCTTTAACTCTTCACTGTTTTGACTAAAGGGTTTAAGAATGCAGAATACACTGCAATAAAAATCGCACCCAAGGATGAAATTATCGAAGGCTGCTTCTATTTCACCAAGGACTTTCATCTGCTATATGTTGAGGAGAGAAGGCACTCAGGCCCATTTTATGATCTGTAACAAAACGCAATAAAGGCTCTGGCCACTGACCAGGTATAATGCCTCCGATGAGATTGGCAAGGACAGAGCTTGGGATTTCAGGTTGTTAATCACGTCAGTCCAAACCGAAGATACGCATCTATCCAATGCTCCTTCAGCTTGGGATGTGGACATAAATTATCCCACGAAACCCATAAAGGTTATGACAATGTGATTCCCAAGTGTGTTGTGTTAAAGAGTGTTGAGGGGATTTTTTTCATGCTACTAACACCCTTGGGGGCACATTTACCCGGAAAACATATTTTATACCAGAGAGCTACATAAGACAGCCCTATAGAACACATATCTTATCCTAAATAGTCTTCTATTACCATTGTGAACGTGTGATACAGAGAAAAATGTAGATTGTCCCAACTAACCCATTCCTAAACAAGAAAAAACATATTTGACTGTGAATGTTTGTTATGTGCCATCCTAGAACACATGTGTAGGATTTGGGCTTTAGGGATTTTACTATATTCCCTGTGAAAGAATCTGGTGAGTCCCCACTACTTCTGTGATATGGTAACGACTTCCCGTGGCCCGAGAAGAAAGAGATAAATTGAGAACATGACCACCAGAATCCTACTAACGCAGCACATAACTGAGTTTTCTTCCCTGGTGTAATAAAATAGGAACCGCACTGAAAGTGGAAGATGTTTGGACAAATAAAACAGACTGAAGCATTTTGCATCTAGGCAAATGATGTTTTCTTTTCAGAAGAGTCTCCAGGGCCTGTGCTCCTAAAAATGCAGAGAGCAACATTTATTAGAAACAGCATATTGTTGCTGAGTCTCTGCAGCTGAATTATGATACAGAATGCTCTGACCACTCCCGAAGGCCACCCGTTCTCTGGTTGAGCTCCCAGAGGTTTCAGATGGCAAGGGAGGCCGAAGGCAGCCTACATACTCTTCCCCTGTGTGGGCTCCTCCCCTACTCAGGGAGTGGAACTGTTCACATCCCTATCAGCCTTTACACAAGGAAGATGTGTTCTGTTTGCTGGGAATGTTCCGAGGAAGAGCTGACAGAGATGGACGGTCAGGAAACTCTCACTCATAGCCACAGAGATGGAGCTGATTGCCAAAGCAGCAGTCTGTGATGAAGAAGAAACCAGGAATGAAAGTGGAGGCAGGAGACCCCAAGCAGAGTGGATGTTAACTCCACGCACAACCACACTGCCCATCCTGGATGTCGTCTTAGTTCCTTTCTGCAGCTATAACAAAAATGCCTTAGACTGGCTCCGTTATAAACAACCAAAATTTATTCCTCAGCATTCCAGAAGCTGGGAAGTCCAAGGTCAATGTGCCAACAGACACTGGTAAGGACTTGCTCTCTGCTTCAAAGATGGCACTTTCTCCTGAGTCTCCTCCTGTTGGGAGAGGGGAGGGGGCAAACCTGCTCCCTCAAGCCCTTCGATAAAAGGGCACTAAGGTTGCACAGCTAGTGAATATCAGAGACCAAATTAGACTTCAGGTTCCCTGACTCTAGAACCCCATATTTTAACTCCTACCTCATCCTCTTTCTACTTCTGCAATAAAAAGATGGGGCTCTGTTATCCTAGCATGGGGAATAGGAAATTCCTTTTTATTGACAAGCCATTTAGACAGAGGCTAGGAATAGAGGTTTCCTGAGGTCCATGTCACAGTTAAATGGGCCACAACTAAACAGTAGAAGAAACAAGGACTAGACACGCTCCTGAGGAAGTCTTTGATGTTACAAGAAACAACACTGAGTATTTAAGAGAGGAGGTGTCCTCCCTCCTGGGCTGTGGGCAGAATTTCTGGAGGCACATGCTCTTCACACTTGGAAGCCAAAAACATTCCTTTCAAAATATTTACTGCACTGTAGCCGGGCGTGGTGGCGCACGCTTGTAATCCCCGCACTTGGGAGGCAGAGACAGGAGGATCGCGCAGGTTCGAAGCCAATCGCATGCTAGCTTAGGAGACCCTGTTTCCAAATAAAAAATGTAAAAATAGGTCTGGGAGTGTAGCCCGGAGGTAGAAGGGCTTCCAGGAACCCCAGTAGCACCAAAAATATATATATATTCACTGCACTATAATCAAATATAGGTATCCTATAAATTATATGATACTTAGTGATTCATTTATTTGAAATGTGATTTTCAATAGTCTATACAGAAAAAGACATTTGTTTAACCTATGAAAAGGAAGACAGATATTTGTGAAGTAAATATAGGAAGAAGTAGTTAAAAAGAAGAAAACACTTTTGTTTTGCATTTGGGGTTGGTGGTCACGGTGATGCACATCTGTAATCCTAGTACTTGGGAGGCTGAGACGGGAGGATTGCAGGTTCAAAAACACCCTCAGCAACCTAGTGAGAGTCTCTGCAACTTATTGAGAACTGTTTTCAAATAAACATTAAAAAATGGCTGGGAACATAGCTTGGAAGTATAATGCCTCTGGATTCAGCCCCCAGTACCACAATAAATATGTAGATAAGTAAATAATTAATTAAATGAATCACTCAATTTAGAACTTAGATTTTCTAATTTTTCAAAAGAAAATATGGCAAACTACTTTTTACTATAGCCATTATCTTCTGAACATCCTTCCCAGCATCTAAACATTTCTACCTAAGCTGACTGCAGTGTCACATCAGGTCTTTCTATTTCTGTCTCTTTTAGAAGTTGGTTCACAACTGGTCTCTCCAGTGGCATTATATTCTCCTTAAAATAGTGGTTATTTACTTCTCTTGTATACATTCAGATCTAGTTTTAAAAGCAGGCTCTCAATAAACACTTAAGAAATAAAGTGGGATGGTTACTGGAAACCAACTCCGCAAATAATGTCACACTGCAAATACTCCACGATATCTTGCCAAATTCTGCAAAGGACAGACAGGCTGCTGTATAAGATAACACTTCCAAATTCCCCACAGAATGGGATGAGATGGAACTTAGTTTGGTGCCATTCAAATGGGCTCTTTTATATGAACATTCTAGAGAATCCTTCAGGAAAGGAAGGAGAGCCCTGCATCTACAGTGTGAGTCACAGCACAGCTACAGGCAAAATATTAGCTATAATTTTGGCAGAAATGCCATTCAACATACGGACAATAACACTTACATTTTAAAGATAGTTCTTGATGACTGTGGGTAGCAGACACATACTTAATGTATTAGTTCTCTTGAGAGTTTTATGTAAGAATTCTTTGTCTTAGAACTCATCTGTCTGCAGATTGACTTGGGACAAGGAGATTCATCTTATCTAGTGGGCGGGGCTCTGACAATCTTGGCCAATGGTTCACATGTTTGTAGCATAGCTGGAGGAGATTCCCATAGGCTGGACAGCTCTGTCTTTCATCCTTCTCCTTTGGTGGTGACCTAGCCCGGCATATTCTCCTCATGATAGTATCAGAGGCACAAGAAGGCAGGCAGAAATATACAAGGCCTAACCAGGCATGGTGGCACATGCCTGTAATCCCGGTACTTTGGAACCTGAGACAGGAGGATCATAGGTTCGAGGACAGCCTCAGCAACTTAGGCCCAACTTAGTGACACTCTTTTATTTTTAGTTTTAAAAAATAAAAAAAATAAAAAATAGGGTTGGGGTTGTAGTTGGAGATAGAACACCCCTGGGTTCACTCCCTAGTACTGAACAAATGAATGAGTGAATGAATGAATGAATGAATGAATGAATGAATAAAATGCACATGGCCTATTGTATGCAACTTCCCAGCTATGGACAAGCTCAGCCACTTATAAAGACTTCCCTTGGCTACGTGGTCGAACTCAGAATCCAGAAGTGTGAAAATATATTCTAAATATTATGTGGGAGGAATGTTAAAGTCCTTTAAATAAGGATGTGGGTCCTGGGACCAGCAAGGAAGCAGATGCAGTAATATTTACATCTCTCATTCTGGCCGATCATTCTCCATCAAAATTCATGCTAATTGCGCATGCTGCTAATTTTAGCATGTATACTAAATCCGTGCTGTTCTAAAAAAGCAAATTAAGAAAAAGAAATAGGAAAGTAATCTTCCTATCAAATAGATGGGTAGATTCAGCAGATTTTATGGATAATTAAGCCTTTAAATGAAGATTTAAGAGTACAAGATTCTTTGATTTTTTTTTCTTGCTGCTGGAATAACTAAACTATATTCAAAACACAATTTCAAACATCCACAGATCTTTTTAATCAGAACTGTATTTTGCAAAAGAAAAATTTTAAAGAGCAAGAAAGATCTAGTTTAAAAGTGTTATTATCAGATTTATTTTTCAAAAATCAGCTGCTTTGAATTTTACTGGAAGGAGATGTTAAATATTTAGCTATACCTTAATATAATATAGAAAATAATATTTCTCTAGCAATGCAGATCTGATTGTGTCTTAAAAATCTAATGGCTCAATATCTCTTAAGAGTCAATCTATATATTAGCTAACAACATTTCCAAAAAAATTTGGCTAACAAAACCAAAATGAAATCATGTCAAATAAACTTGGCACGATGTAATATTGCTTTTAATTATTTAATCGATTTCATTTAACCTTCTCTTTCCTTAAAGCACAATATAATATTGCTTTTAATTATTCAATCAATTTTATTTAACCTTCTCTTTCCTTATAGTAGCTCAAGGTTCTTAATAAAACCATTTTAGGAACCATTTTCTAAGGCAGTATCAATACAAAAAATAAAATAAAAAGCGCGTGTAGCTATTATCTGAGCTGTGGGAAGTGTCTTCAAGCATCTACAGTAAAACATCTCTCTCTGCCTACGACCTTTGGGCTTGAGCAAACCAGATGAGTCTGATAAAAAGAGATGCAAAATTTCCAGTGATTCCTGAGTTAAAAAGACAATTTTTAAAAGCAGACCTCTTAGATGACACCTTTGCCTATCAGAGGATAAATCTCCAATTTGGGTTGATTGTGGCACAGGAAATTTGAGGTTTTATTATTTTTATTTCTACTATTATTTATTGATGGATTTATTATAACAGCATGACTATTAATCTGTAAGTCATAATGTTATTGTTAAAAGCTGTTTTGCACATCTGCCTGGTGACATTGGGAATACAGAATGAAGCAGGTACAATTCCTGTTATCTAGTTGCTCAGAGAGGACCGAAGGAGTGACCTCTCAGGCCATACACACATAGTTGCAAGATCATTTTGCCCAGGTTATGCTAAACCCTCTGTGACTGCAGGGATGAGTCTTGTCGGTCCTTCTTCACAGACCAATGACCTGTGGAAGCAGCTGCTGAACTCACCTTAAGCAGCCCTCTTTAGACTCTCTAGGCCCTAACTGTCTTCTCTTCTGGTGGTAATCATCATGGCCAGTTCTGCTGAAATTCCACCTGGCTCCTGGCAGCCATTCCTGACAGCATCTCTACTTCCGCATAGATATCCTCATCAACTCTCCCTGGAGAAGCAACAGGATGCCCATGTCCACTTGAGCAATACCAGAAACCCAAACCTCATAGGGTGAATGAGTGGAGATGGGAGCCAGTGAATTTATTCCCCACCCCCCTGTTCCCTGAAGTTGGTTGTAAGGTGGTTTATTTGGCTTCTTGGGTGTTTGTTTTATGAGCCCAGCGAGCAATCATGCTCAACTAACTTAGCAGCAAAGGTCCTCTCTGTCCCCAAGAGCCTTCCTCCCCCATCTCCCTCCCTCTTGGCTTGCTCCTGTGGAGACAGCACCGCTGCCCTCTGCCGTGGGCTCTCCTTTCTGGAAAGCTCGGCAGAGGACACAAAAGAGGAATTTGTCATGGGGTCTAATGGAAACCCAGAATGAGTTAGCTGTGAAAGAGAAGAAAATAAGCAAGAAATGAAGTTCTGCTACAGAAGGCAAACTAGAAGAAACTCCTAGAATAAAGAAGAAAATTATGACATTTGCAAGGAAATGGATAGACCTGGAGAACCTTAAGTGAGCTTAGGCAGCCGCAGAAAGTGAAGGGCAATATATGTTCTCTCTTATATGGAAGCTAAAGAGTAAATGGAATACAAGAAGGACTTTATTTCTTAGGGGTGTGTGTGTGTGTGTGTGTGTGTGTGTGTGTGTTACTGGGGATTGGACCCAGGGAGGAGCATTCTACCACTGAGCTACACTCCCAGCTCTATTTTATTTTTATTTGGAAGCAGGGTCTCATTAAGTTGCAGAGGGCCTCACTAAGTTGCTGAGACTGGCCTTAAATTTGCAATCCTTTTGTCTTCGATTCTCAAACACCGGAATTACAAGCATGCACCATCTCTTCCTTAGGTAAAGGAAGAGAAACCTCAGCAGAGCAACGGAAGGGATTTGGAGGAGATTGAGGGAAGGAGAATTAATGAAGGAAACACTTCCATTGACATTATATACATACGTGAAATTCTCAATGCCTATCTCAGCAGCGTGTGTGGGAAGGGGAGAGAGTAAGGAGGAAGCCGGGGGATGCTCACCAAGTGCCATGCGCATGAATATCAGGACTTCATTATGACGGGAGACTACAACACACCCATAAAAGTATATTTAAAATAAAGAAAAGTAGACTTAAAGTCTAGCTAAAGGAGGAATGAGTGAGGCAATCATCACTCTGGGCAGTGACAGTAGTCTGAAGAGCCAGTCATCTTACTGTGAGGTGAGGTTTCCTCTGTTGTAAATCTCTTTTTTTTTTTTCCTTTTTTCCTTTTTTTTTTTTTTTTCCCTTTTTTTTTTTTTTTTTTTACCTAAAAGCTCCTGAAACGCAAAACTCATTAGAGAGTTAAGGTAATGGTTCTCCTCCAAGATGTCTACCGCTCACTTTTATTACAGTCTAACTGTCAGCAGTACTGAGAACGCCGTACCACTCCAATAGCAAACGGGTGGATCAGTGTCTTTCCCCAGAGATAAATGAAGTAACAATGTGGTAAAAAGCTCTGGGTTTCAGGAGGTGAACAGTTGGATCTTTAATTACAAAGGGCTGAAATCCATTACAACACCACGGGGAGTGTGCTTAATTTGCAGAGAGAGAGAAACAGTTGAGGGTTTTTGTGGCTTAAATGACCTTAACACAGGAACCCGACCGTTTCCATTTCTGAAGGGCAACATGTGACCTCCACCCGAAATACCCAGATGGAATCCGGGCCGAGAAATCGCTTCCTTAAGACCGAAGCAAGAATGACACATGGCTGATCTGACTGTGATCTGCCTGATTTACGATCATGTGCTCAGCTTCCTACTTCAGTGAAGTATTGAGATCCTTGGCTTGTGGGTAGGGCTGGAGCTGTGTCAGAAGGAAAGTATTGCGTGGAATGTATGGATTTGAAGGTTAGTTTTTTTAATTTTCTTTTGCACATTACCTTCTTTTATTGGTGCATTGTAATTATACATCGTAATGAGGTTCCGAATGATGAAACATACATGCACACGGCACTTGGGGTGTCTCTCTCTGGATCCCACCTGTCTCCCGCCTCCTTGTACCTGTCACTGAGATTGCTGTTCATAATTTCATGAATATATGTCATATTATTTGAACTGTTTCTTTCATCAACCCTCCTTTTCCCTCCCTTCCACTATTTTACTGGAATCTCTCCTTATTTATCTGAATTTTTTTTTTTTTTGGTACTGGGAATTGAACCCAATACAAAACCCTGCCTCTGAACTATACCCCCCGGCCCTATTTTTTTTTTTTTTTAAATAGGGTCTCACTAAATTGTGGAGGGCCTCACTAAGTAGCTGAGGCTGGCTCTAAACCTGTGATCCTCTTATCTCATCCTCCCAAATACTGGGATTGCAGGTGTGTGCCACCACGCCCCACTTTTCTGAAGTCCCCTTTGTCCCCCAAATTGTCTCTAGTTTCTACTTATCAGAGAAAACATGGGACCTTAGTCGACCTCCTCACTGCTATTATCTCAAAGATCTGACCACTCAGAGGGAAGATTTATTTGCTCATAGTTATTCTGAAGATTCTAGGTTCGGTCCATGTGAGGCCAGGTCCAGGGCAGAAAGTGGAGAGAGAACATGTGCACAAAGCTCTGCTCTCACATCACAAAGGCCAGAAGCAAGGGAGAAAGCAAGGGGATTCAAAGACAAAAACACAACCCCTAACGCCACTCCCCCAGGTTACCTTCTCCAGCTACCCCGCCCCACCTGCCTAGGCTTCTGCCCAGAGAATCCATCACAGTGGATCTATCTGCTGATGAGATTACAATCCTCATAACTCAATTAAATCAACTCTGAATATAAAAGGGAAAAAAAAGAGTTTTTCAGCAAACAGTCTATATCTGACCACAACCCAATCCTTCACCTTCTGAGACTGGCTAATCTCATTGAGCAGAATATTTTCTAGTTTCATCCATTTTCCTGCAAATGACATAAATCTGTTCTTCTTTATGGCTGAGTAAAATTTACCTTCATTTTCTTCTCAACATTTTATATTTTTTTATTTATATTTTATGTGTATCATAATAAAAACGGCATACATCTAGACTGTGCTTGGTGGCCGCTCCTCCCCCCACTTACCCTCCCCTGCCTTCCAGCAGTGAGTGTCCAGGTTGACCACACATTCATACTTTTCTACATATTCAAGTGTAGCTCCTCCATTAATCAACCTCAGCCTTCTTCCTCTCCTACCCATCCATTCTAGCTTTGCTGAGGTTTCCCTTTCATTATCTAGAGTCCCCCTGGTATTCAAAAATACCCCCTAGTTTGGGCATATTATAGAAAACATATGTCCCTTCTCTTTCTGTGCTTGGCTGATCTCACTTAACATAATGTTCTCCAGGTCTTTCCATCTTCTTGTAAGTGATATGATTTCGTTCTTCTTTATAGCTGAGTAGAATGCCATGGTGTGTATTTCCCATAATTTTGCAATCCATTCATCTGTTGACGGAGACCTAGATTGGTTCCATATTTTGGCTATTACGAATTGTGCTGCTCTGAATGTGGGCATGCATATGTTACTGTAGTTCTCTGATTTCAACCTCTTGGAAAGATACCCATCAGTGGTATAGCCAGATCATCTGGTGTATCCATTCCCAGTTTTCTAAGGAATCTCCACACTGATCTCCATAGTGGCTGAACTAGTTTACACTCCCACAGACAGTGTAAAAGAGTTTCTCTTGCCCTACATCCTCACCAGCATTTGTTGTTTTTTTATTTATTTATGCTTGCCACTCTGATTGGATTAGATGGAATCTCAGCATCGTTTTGATTTACATCTCCCTGATGGCTAATGATGTTGAACATTGTTTCATGTATCTAGTGGCCATTTGTATCTCTTTTGTGAAATGTCTATTCAATTCAGTTGCCCATCTCTTCATTTTAAAACCTGCCACATCTCTGGACTTTTTTATTTTTTTTATTTTTTTTCCACAGGTTCGAAGCCAGCCTCAGCTACTTAGTGAGGCTTTTAGCAACTTAGTGAGACCCTGTTTCCAAATAAAAAAATATATATTTTTTTTTTTTAATTTTTATTGGTGCACTGTATTCATACATCATAGTAGGATACATACTTTTGTAGACATACATGCACACTTTTCCCAGTCAGCCCCCACCCAATCTCCACCCCATTCTCTCCCTATCCCTCCCTCCCATGCTTGGCTTAGTAGTTGACATCTAGTATTATGGCAATTTATCTAAAATTAAAAATGATAATCTCACATAACAGTTTCATTTGTCTGATACCAAGCTTTTGATGACTTAAAGATAACATTTCAATATTTCTTTTTGCTTTCTTTCTTACCAGAGAATATTTTTTTCTATTTTTTAGGTGAAACTATCATATATTTATATATTTATTTTTCATAAAAAAATCTATCCTAATATGGAATATGGAGTCTAGGTACCCAAAACGATCTTGAAAAAGAACAAAGCTAGAAGATATATATTTTCTGATTTCAAACCATATAAAGCTACAATAATTGAAACAGTGTAGTACTATTCTAAAGGCGGATATATAAACCATTGGAGTTAAATAAAAGCCAAGAGCTAAATTCTTCCCTATATTGTCAATTTATTTTTGACAAGGTTTCCACGAACATTTGGTGGTGGAAATGATAATCTTTTAACTAAATATTGTTAAAAAATAATAATTACATGGAAAAGATTAAAATTGGACCCTTACCTAATCCCATATACAAATATTAACTCAAAATAGAAAATAGACCTAAATACAAATCTTAAGACTATAAACTTTTAGGAGAAAATCTGGGTCATAAAACCTCACAACATTGAAATTGGCAGTGATTTCTTGGTTATGTTTTCAATTACACAGGCAACAGAGGAGTATAAAGACTCCCTAAAAAATAAAAAAATAAAAAAATTGTATATCCAAAAACAATGTAAACAGAGTTAACAGTTACTAATAGAATGGGATAAAATATTTCCAATTGCTATATCTGAAGGTATATTAATATTCCAACGAGAAATCCTAGAAATTAACAACAATAAAGGCAAACAATACCCTTTAGAGATAGGTAAAAGACTAACATAAATAATGAATCTCCACAGATAACCAATCTTAATTGTCTGTTGGATGGAAACTCTTGTTTCTCTGGTTCTGGTGTGTGTTACCTATTTCTTCTTTGTAGTTAATCTCTTTGAGTATTTTCTCTAGTGCTGGTTTTGAGGACATAAATTCCTTCAGTTTCTGTTTGTCATGGAAGCTTCTTATTTCTCCATCTAATTTGATAGAAAGTTTTGCTGGGTAGGAAATTTTTTGCTGGAAGTTGTTTTCTTTCAGAGTTTGGAATATGTTACTCCAAGCCCTTCTGGCTCTCATGACTTGGTTTGGGAAGTCTGGAGTGATTCTAATTGGTTTGCCTCTGAATGTCACTTGGCCCTTTGTTTTTGTTGCCTTTAAGATTCTCTGCTTGGCTTCCACATTGGTCATTTTGACAATTATGTGGCGTGGGGATCCTCTTCTCCGATCCTGTCTAAAGGGAGTTCTATAAGTTTCCTGGACCTGTGTATCAACCTCTTGCTCTATGTTTGGAAATTTTTCTGCTATTATTTCTTTGAAGAGATTGTTGATCCCTTTGGTTTCACTTTCCTTTCCCTCCTCTATTCCAATTTTTCTTAGGTTAGCTCTCTTAAAATGGGCCCATATTTCTTCAATATCAGATTCCTGCTCTCGGATATTTTTTTCTAGATTAGAAACTATGAGTTCATTTTTGGATTGCTCATCTTCTAAGAGCGAGATTCTGTTCTACAAGTGTTCTAATCGGTTGTTTGTGCTTTGAATTGAGGCCTTTACTTGATTAATTGCATCCTTTATCTCTTTTTGGCTCTCTCTGAGTTCTTTTCGAAGCACCTCTATTATTTCTACAGTTATTTTCCTGATTTGATCTTCTAGAAATCTCTGATTTTCTGTTTTATCGGGTTCTGATGTTGTGGGGTTGTGGGCATTCATTGCTCCAGTATTATTCCTCTTTCCCATGATTTCCGATGTTTGTGCCTTCTCTGGGTTCTTCCCTTGGGTCACTATGACTTCCCTTAAGGTGTTCTGGATCTCGAGTCAGTAGTATCTCGGACCCCACTACTCCTTTACTGGGTTTTATCATAGAGTCTCCAACCCAGAGAGTCGATAGAGGCTGCTTTAGACTGTGGGGGGTGCCAGGTTGCACTTTCTCCTATGGTATGATATCTCTGCCACCGCCCCTCCCCCACTGGGTCAAGTCCCAGGGAGAACAGTACTGGGATTTCTCCTCTGTGGCCCGCAATTTGACTCACTGTTCTTGAGTACGCAGATGTAGCTGTACTGGCCTCGCTGAATTCGCTGCTGCTGCCACCGGTGGCAATATGGCGCCGCTGCTACGCCCTCGGCTATGGGGCTGGCATTTTTCTTCTTGATTTTGATTTCTACTCTGAATCCCTGCAGCGTGTGCTGAGCTCGGCCACTGGGAGCTTTAGATGCTCTCTGCACGGAGAGATCCCGCCTGGCTGTTCCGCAGTCTGGACTTTTTTAGAGGAGGGTAACATCCTTTTATCTTATTCAAGTAGTTTTCAGAGTCAACTACCTTATTAATGATGCAAAGGATGTTCTGAAAACATCTTTCTTTGCTTCAAGTTCTGTATAGGTCACTTTTCCTGTAAATCTCTATAAATAGTCCAAATACTTTCTCCTTTTCTAGGTCTTCCTCTTTGGCCAAAAAAATAGGAATGTGCTCTCCATGGGACCAGTAGAATAGTGGAAAGGGGTTGGGAAGGGAGATGAGGAAGAGAGGGCTTGATGAAGGAAACAGTTCACATAATGATGTGTTCATAAATGAAGGTCTCACTACTCACTCACCAACAGGTATGGGCAGAGAGAGATATATACGGAGTCACACCAAGTGCTCTGTGTGTGTGTATGTTCATATTGCATTGAACCTTACTATAATGTACAATCACAATGCACCAATAAAAGTATATTAAAACTGCCTTGAAGCAATCCTAAAGGGATCCAGCATGGCACTCGTTTTGCATTATAATATTTGATTTTATATCATCAAGGTTTAGGAAGAATTGTTTCTGACTCAATGTTTTCTTCACATGAAAAGTGGAGGTACATCAATTAATTTAACACTCAGCCCTTTGTCGACTTTTCATTTACTTTCTCTCAAGAAAAGAGGAATGATAAGGCTGGTCAGAGGCAAGTGCCAGAAGAAATGACCTTATTGTCCTGTCCTCATTCTCCCAGGTAGACTGTTCAGGTAAGCATCCATTCCATGCCCTGGGACCTCATTAGAAATTTCACTTTAAATTAATTCAAGGAGAATTCTACATCCTCTCTAATTTTCTTTTCTTTACTTGTTTATTTTTATTTTTAATTCTATGTTTATTGACATTTAATATTTGTACATTTTTGTATGGTTCAATGCAATTTTTGATTAGTGTATATAATGAGTAATGATCAACTTAGGGTAATTAACATAACCATTACCTTATACTTTTACTATTGCTTTCTGGTTAGTGCATTGAAAATCCTCTCTTTTCACTATTTTGAGATATATAGTATGGTTATAGTCAGTTATAGAATGTCCGTTGAAGAGCTCAGGGGAGAGTTCACATAGTTAGGTCATGAGGGTTGTAATCTCATCAGTAAATAAACCCATCATACTGGATTTACTGGGTGGTCACCTCAGCAGGTAGGTGTGGCTAGAGAAGTTGGGTCCCAGGGCATGTGGCCTTAGGGACTGTGCTTCTGTCTTTGAATTCCCTTGCTTGCTGGCTCTCTCTCTTGCTTCCGGCCTCCATGATGTGAGCGCACAGCTCTTGCACTCTCCTTTTCTATTTCCAACACTATTCCCTGAGTTTCAGGTCCTGACTTCCCATGGACTGAACCCAGAATCTCCAAAAAATTGTGAGCAAATAAATCTTCCTTCCTCTAAATTGTGTAGCTATTTGCTTTGGATTATATCAGTAAGAATATTGACTGAGACAATTTTATTCTGCTGTGACGTACAGTACCAGAATTTCTTCCTAACTATAATGTTGTGCCCACTGAGCAGCCTCTTCTCATCCCTCTCCTTTCTACTCTTCCCAATTATCTCTGATAACAAACTGGTTTTTGACAAAGAGTACAAGAATGCATAGTAGGAAAGAGATAATCTCAATAAATGGTGCTGGGGAAACTGGGTATTTTATGTGCAGAAGAATGAAACTAGAGCGTCATCTCTCACCAAGTACAAATATCAACTCAAAGTATTAAATACTTAAATGTAACACCTGAAACTATCAAACTATCACAAGAAATGTAGAGGAAATGCTTCAGGATTTTGCCCCAGGCAAAGATTTTTTTTCTATATGACTCTAATACCCTTTCTTTGTCTGCAGAGAATTCTCCTTAGAATCACGTCTCTTTTTTTCCAAGGAAATTTTGATCTCAAAATATGTTCAGTTTCATTTTATAGACAAATTTGAAAAACACTTACAAATTGGGATTCTAAAACATGTTTTTTGTTAAGTGTCTTCAACAAAATTACTGCTATTTGCCTACCTGGTTTAGGTTACATTTTTAAAGAAAATGAAAGTCAGCATAACAAAAGTCCATGGAAATTTGCTTTTGTGTTTCTATAAGACTATACAAAAACCTAGAGAGAAATGTTCCTAGTGACTTTATTTGCAATAGTTGAAGACTGAGAACAAACTACAGATTTTTAGTGGGTGAGTGGGTAGACAAACAGTAATATAGCCATACCATGATACTACTCATCAACCAATCACAGAGTTGGAGGATAACATGATAACATTAGGGATTCCCAGGGGTTCCATGATACTACTCATCAACCAATCACAGAGTTGGAGGATAACATTAGGGATTCCCAGGGGTTCCATGATACTACTCATCAACCAATCACAGAGTTGGAGGATAACATTAGGGATTCCCAGGGGTTCCATGATACTACTCATCAACCAATCACAGAGTTGGAGGATAACATTAGGGATTCCCAGGGGTTCCATGATACTACTCATCAACCAATCACAGAGTTGGAGGATAACATTAGGGATTCCCAGGGGTTCCATGATACTACTCATCAACCAATCACAGAGTTGGAGGATAACATTAGGGATTCCCAGGGGTTAAAAATGGGAGGGTAAGGTGGGAGCCAGGCAGATGTAGTAATGAATGGGTAATACCAGGATTCTTGTAGTAATACATATGTCCTGTACTTTGGAATTGGATACAAGCTAAATGTGTAATACAATTGCATACACACACACACGTACATGTGTAAATTGGAGCATGTGAATAAAACTGATGGATTATGTCAATGTTATTTTCCTGATTGTGGTGTTGTACTGTAGTTTTGCAGAATCATAGGTAATACTATAAGATCCATTAGCATTGTTTCTTACACCTGCATAGGAGTCTGTGATTATCACACAGTAAAAAAAAAAGTTTAAAAAGGAACACATAACATATGCTTTGAATCCTCATCGGGAAATTATCATGAACCATATTATGATCAGAAAATTTTCCAGCCTTAGAAAGAGGAGTTTATAAAAGGAAAGAGAATACATCTGGTTCTGTATCTAAAGCTCTTTCTGTGTTACACAGTATTTTACATATATCTAATTCTCTTTATAAATCCTGAGAGTAGCATGACTTTTCAAAAACCTTTTGCTGAATAATTTTTAAATCTGACTTTGAAACTATTTCTTTTTCTGGTTTATCTGGGATCAGCTAAAGAAAATCATTTCAGATGATTTTACCATGAAAGTGATTGTGAGTTTTTATTTTTATCTATCACCTTTTTGCAATAAAATGTCATAGGAAAAGTGGGATACTTTACCCTTTTATACTGAACTTTTAAGGGTTAACTGTGCCGCTAGTGGACACTGCCAAGAAACACACACCCTTCTTTTATATCAGAAAATGTTAAGATGGGAGAAGCCAGCCTTTCTAAGCCCATAATTCCTCTCCTGTATCTATCTCTTAAACACTGTGAGACCAGTGAACCAGGTTGTTTTAATTATAAGAGTGTAGGTTAATATTAAGTAAATTGTTTTATCCTTTAGATAAAATCCTGTTCCTGAAACTTAAGTAAAAGCAGACTTTTATCCATAATAGCCAATCCGTGACTGTGTATTAAGTCTACTAGTTGAAATAATCAATCGATTCATGATTTCTACTTCTTTTATCTAGTTTGTGATGACTAGATCTTTAATTAGCTAGAAAGAGAAACAGAACTAAGCCCAGGTCAATTATCATGATTTATGTGTTTTGATTAGTGTGTAGGAATAGAAATTCTGCTAATAGCATTCACTATGATCTAATTTTAAATAACAGAGCTATGCAAGATATAATCTATATGATATTCTAAACAGAAAAAATGACTCATTAAATTTTTAGAAATAAGATTCGATATTCTAATCCCAATAGACAGTATAAAGAACCCATATGCTTAAAAAAATAAAAACTCTGTTTAATTTTGGTTTCTAGTTAAAATTTTTACTTTAAAATTAATTTTTTCTGAAAACAAAATATAAAATATTAATAATCAAGGACAGAAAGAATGAGAAAAATGCACCATCTCCATCTCAATTAGGGACATGAAAAGAGAAGGCACATGCTACTTGCTTGCCAACACTAAACCATTCTACACAACAGTCTCAGCATCTTAGGGAAATCCTGCCTCTGATCTTTGTCCAGAATACCTTTTCTGTTTCAATTACTAAATTTCTTCTGTGTTTAATAGTTTTGCCTTCCTGAAATTGGTGAGGCTCCTGCCTGCAGCATTATTTGTCTTCAGTGTTATTCTTGGGGCTTCCATCTTATTTATCTTTGCCAATGTCTTTCTGGGTCTTGATTATTTCACCTCCTGATCAATCCAGATGGAGTACCAGCTTGTTGGACCCACCTGTCTCTTCAGCTGATGGATTAATTTGCATATCTCATTTCCAAAGCAGTGATTTACACAATCTGATGGATATTTGAGGCATGCACAAGGATAAATACTCCAAAATCATCAACTAATTGGTTTCATCTGGTCTTTAGGTAACTTATTTCTACCTTGGTCGCTTCTGACAAGATTAAATGAAATTGTTGGAAATATGTCTGTTATGCAATATGGTAGCCAAATATGGGTACTGATGACTTTAAATGTGTCTAGTCCAATTTAATGTGTAATATAAGTATACAGTACAAGCAAGATGTCAAAGACTTAGTCTGAGAAAATTTCTAACACGGTTTATTAATATTAGTAATTTTCATATTCACAATACTTAATCATATTATCTATATCAAATCCCCATTACTTGGCCACTAGGGCATCACCCTAGTCTGTCTTTTACATAAGAATCCTCGTCTCAGTGATATCACGTTCCAGGATCGCCCACGAGAATATCTGCCAAAACGTTTTTATTTGCTTCAATTCATTTATTGTTGCCTCCTTTAAAATAGCCAACCAATGGTGTCAGCCTCACTTAAAACCAAATTCACCAAATACTGATGGGTAAGTAACATTGCCAAGGATGTAGATTTTATATCTCTTCTAGTCATAATTTTCCTAGCTTAAAACCATGCATCCAGCAATACAACTCCCCAGATCATCTCAGAAAACACGTTTTTAATTGCCAAATATGACATCAAAATTAATTAATATAGAACTTAGTGACTGACTGAAATAGGAGACAGGCTAATTTGTATTTTACTTCTAAATTTATCCCAGTTAAAAAAGAAAAATAGGAGTTTGCGCCAGGCATGATGGCGCACGCTTGTAATCCCCGCGCTTGGGAGATGGAGACAGGAGGATCGCGCAGGTTCGAAGCCAGCTGCGCTGGCATAAGACACCCTGTTTCCAAAAATAAAATAGGTCTGGGAGTGTAGCCCGGAGGAATAAGGGCTTCCAGGAACCCCAGTACCACCAAAAAAAAAAAAAAAATAGGAGTTTAATGATAAAATTTCTATTACTCATATATATTTCTTTTGCCTTGAATTTTACATTATTATATAATATCTGATACATAGAATATATATCACAAATGAGGAGTTATGAAATATAAAATAGTTGACCACTCATGACCCCACTAAACAATTTAAGAAATAAAACATTAACAAAGCTGTGCTTCCTCTTATTTTATCCCCTAATTTTCCAAAGGGATAACCAATACCCATCACTTTATTATTCTCCTGATTCTCTTCTTAGTATGTCTATCACACGGGGGCTATCCTAAAATCCTGTTCAATTATATATTTTGTTGATATTTCTACAAATGGTCTTGTGTCATGGATAGCCTTATGTGATTTTTTAAAGAATTTTTTAATGGTGCATTGTTGTCATACATCTTAATGGAATACAAGATGGTAGAGGCATAGATGCACACATAACTTATTTAGCCCTTCCTCAATATGTAATTTTTTTTCTGAAGAACTAGGGATGAAACCCAGGGGCATTCTACCTCTGATCTACACCCCCAGCCCTATTTTTTTACTCTTTATTTTTTGAAACAGGGCCTCACTGAGTTACAAAGGGCCTCACTAAGTAGTTGAGGCTATCCGTGAACCACAATCCGCCTGCCTCAACCACACAAATGCTGGGATTGCAAGCATGCATCACCACGCCCAGCAATTATGTAATTTTTTAAACGTTGATATTTTTATGTTAAGACTACCTTGCATTCCTTCAAATGTACCCCTCTTGGTCATGATATACTGTTATTTTTTATATATTTTATCTAATTTGCTAATATTTTTGTCATGGATATTGCATGTATAATCATAAGAGATATTGGTCTTTAATTTTCTTTTTTGTACCTGTTTATTGGTTTTTGTATCAAGGTTATTGTGGTTCATACAAGAGGTTCAGAAATATTTCCTATTTTCTGAAAATATTTGTGCAAATTAGTATTAATTCCTCCCTATATCTTTAATTCTTCAATAAAATCTTACTTAAGGTTTCTTTGAGATGCATTTTGATAATGCAGTCAATTGTATTATTAAGTATAGCGACGTTAAAATTTTCTCCCTTTTTCAGTTTTGTCAAGTTACTTTTTCTCAGCATATTTCTCTTATAATAAATTGTATTTTTTGCATTTTGCATAAGTTTAATAAAGTTCTAAGGAATGGTACCCTAAAACAATTCCATTTAAATATTTCACATACACACACACACACACACACACACACACACACACACACAATCATTAAACAGCCTAATATTTTAGACAAACTCCTCTCTTACTATGTATGAACGTGGCCTTCAATAGTTTTCTATAACCAGTTATTTGGCTGGGCAAGAAAGGCTACATGTGTTACACAATTATAATTCAACTCCCAGATAACTAAAATATCTTGATATACAAATAAAATATGCAATAGATTACTCCAGGAAAATTCAACCTATAATATACAATAATTTTATATAGTGTTGGAAACATCATCTCATATATCCCACTGAATCATTCTTGTCCTTTTGCATTAAGGAGCTTTACATTTTACCTATAGAATTGTCAGGCTCTGATAACAATATCTCCAATAAAATATCCACAGTTAAGTTGATGGATCTACCTCTGATTTGGTCTACGGACTTAAAATTAATTAATTGTTTTAAAGAATAGCTTTTGACTTTGTTCATTTTCCCTATTTAATTTTCTATTCCTTTGTGTTTCTATGGGTTAAATTTGGACATTTTCTAGGTTCTTTAAGTGGAAACAGAGACTATTGATCTTAGCCCACTCTTCTTTAAAGCATTTAAACTATAATTTTTCCTGTAAGCACTATGTAGATGCATCACAAGCAATCCGATATGTTGCTCTGTGGGTCACGAGCTTTGTTTTAATCCGTTTGTGAGGAATTGAATTAACTGATGAATGAAATATTTGCTTACTGAAGAATTGCTAGTCTGAAAAACGAGAGCTCTTAGCTGTGTTCTGTTTGGCTTTTGGTGAAAGTGTGGTCATGCAAAATTAAATTCTTAAGACATTTTCCCTCATTATTAATAAATAAAATGCTCTAGAAATTTTGCTGAGAGGAGACAATCTAAAGAATGAAAAAAAAAAACATTAACAAACCATATATCTCTTAGGGGGTTAAGGGGTTTAGGAGACATACAAAGAATACTAACAACTCAACGGTAAAAACTAAAATGATCCTATTAAAAAATTGGCAAAGGCCGGGCGTGGTGGCGCACGCTTGTAATCCCCACACTTGGGAGGCAGAGACAGGAGGATCGCGCAGGTTCGAAGCCAGCTGCGCGCGCTGGCTTAAGAGACCCTGTTTCCAAATAAAAATGTAAAAATGGGTCTGGGAGTGTAGCCCGGAGGTAGAAGGGCTTCCAGGAACCCCAGTACTACCAAAAAAAAAAAAAAAAAATTGGCAAAGGACTTCAGTAGCTGTCCCTCCAAATAATACATGCAAATGGTCAACAGATACATAGAAAAAAAATGTTCAACTTCACTGATCGTCAAGGGAAGGCAAATTAAAATCACAGTGAGATATTACCACACACCTGTTAGAAGGGCTATTATCAGAAAGATGAAAGTTAACAGTGGACGAGGATGTGGAGCAAAAGGAATGTAAATTAGAATGTAAATTAGTAGGGTCCTTATGGAAGATTGTATGGGAGCTCCTCAAAACTTTAAAGATGGAACTACCACAGGATCCCACACTCCCACCGCTGGGTATCAATCCAAAGGTAATGAAGTCAATCTGTTCATTGTGGGATTGTTCACAACTGCCAAGACCTGGCATCAACACAAGTGGCCATCAGCTAACGCATGGATGGAGATAAAAAAGATATACGCCTGCAAGGCAATGTTATTCTACACTGAAGAAAAAAAAAGCTTGAAATCGTGTCTGTTGGAACAGCATGAAGAACCTTGGGGAACCCCGCCTGTTCTCACCCACAGGTGGAATCTCAAAATGTAGAACTGGTGGGAACAGAGCGTAGACTAGTGGTTACCATTGGCTGCAGCAGAGGAGAGGGATGTGGAGATATTAGACAAAGGGCACAAAGTTTCAGTTAAACAGAAGGAACAAGTTCTGGAGATCTACTGCATAGAATTGCTCATAATAATGCAATGTCTAACCTAAAAATTGCCAGTGTCTTAAATGTTCTAATTACAAAAAAATAAGACACAAGTGTGTGAGTGATTGAGACATTAGTTTGACTGAGTCATTGTACAATGTATATATAGGTCAAAGCATCATACTGTACATAAAAGTTTTTTATTTGTCAATTAAACACCAGGAATGCTAGGAGGAAATGACAAAATAATTTAAAAAAGAATCATACTGAAAGAAAATTCATGAACACCAATGATTATATTTTTTCAGGGACAAAGTAAGAGAGATTTGATGACAACTAAATTCTCTAATTTTCTTTTCAATTTAGAGCATCACTTATAACTATATAAGTACGCATATATTTGCTATAAGCCATTTTAGATGTTATGTACTGAAGTCATAATTTTGGAAAGTTATTTATACATAAAATATTTATAACTGATAGAAGGGGGTTCTTTTCCCCGTTTAAAATAGTCCCAAAAAACAAAGTTTCTATTTATTTTATTAATGCTATTGTTCTCTGTATGGAAAAGATATTTCACCTGATACTTTTTTTTTCTTTACCTTTCAGATGCTGCTGGTCCTATGAATAATCACACATTGCACGTCTAAAAACATAAACTAAAACCCTGCCTGTAACCACAGAGTAATTGTTTCTTATAGTTTCTCTATAAGAAGAAACTATTTCATTGTTTATGCCATGGCCTCTATTTCAGTTGGAATCAAAATTCCATTAATAGCCTACTATTTGTATTATTTTACACATTCCTACATATAGATAGCGCAGATAAGTTTTTTTTATTACATTCACCCTGACTCCATCTATAAAAGATAGGAATAATAAAAGGAAATAGTACTAACATGTATTAAGCTCCTAGTCTGCTCTAGGTAATATATTTGGCATTTTTAATATAGTGACTCAAAATCCCATAAAAATGATTATTCTCATTGTTTCACTAATGAAGAGCCTGAGACCCAGCGATGTTAGCGGACTTGCTTAAAACTAGTAAATAGATGGCGGGGCTAGAAACATTCAAACAACTTTTTAATGTTCTTTTTATTCTATATCAGCTACTTTCCCAGTCTTTAAAAAAAAAACAGGGCTTTCTAAGATACTTTCTCTGTTTTGTGTATCCTCACCAGCTAAGACAACTTGCTGATTTTCATGTTTAGTTTTTCTACAAACTAAACATGGTGGATTCAAGGGATTGTTTTTGTTATTTGTTTGATTGATTGATTGATTGATTGATTGTTTTAAAACAGGGTCTCACTAGGTTGCTGAGAGTCTTGCTAAATTGCTGAGGCTGGCCTTGAACTTGTGATCCTCCTTTCTCACCTCCCAAGTACTGGGATTACAGGCCTACACCACTATACCTGGCCTCAAGGCATTGTTTTTAAATGTCAATAATCCAAACCACCTGCCCACAATTAACTATATGCCATGTGGCAATACATTGCTTAACTTCTATGCAAGTATGCCTAAAAACTTTGAAAAACAATAATGGTCACTGAATAATTATATATTATACGTATGATTATAAATAAAATAGCATTTAATATTTAATAATACAACACTATCACAATCAATATCATTAAAATATATAAACTACCAGATAATAAATGGTAAAAGCTACCAAACACTTGCTACCAATAAAAGTTTAAAAGTCAAACCAACAGGTAATCCCATGAACACTGTGACTTGTACAGATCATCTGTTTACCTTCCAAAAGTCAAAGTACAGGAAACTGATGATAACTAAGATAATAAAAGTATACTATGCTTGATGATGCTAATATAAGTAATAAGAAGAGCAACTAAGGATCAATAAATTTGCCTTTGTTTATTTCTTCACTAGCAATTGAACTTCGTTTGAATGGACTGTATTAAAAGGACAATCCCCTCTCACTCATATCACTGTTTGATACACCTTGGCTGGATATTCCCTTCCCATAGGGTCTCTTAGAGATCCAAGCTTCTTTCATCTTGTGCCATCTTAAAATATATAGATCACGGAGATGGCAATAAGGAACAAAAAGTGTATCTAGAAGAGATATCTATTACCCCCTGCTACATTCTGCTGTTCTGAGCCAGTCCCATGGTCCCAAGTCTACTTGCAAAAGAGGCTGAAACATGATGTCACCCTTGCTACATTCTGCTGTTCTGAGCCAGTCCCTTGGTCCCAAGTCTACTTGCAAAAGAGACTGAAACATGATGCCATCCTTCCCATATATCTAGAAGCAGGAAATGTGAATGGGAATACCTCGCCAACTTCTGCCAAAGCCTATATTTTTCATTTCCAAACACCCACTTGGCTCTTCTTCACAAACTCTGAAAGCGCCCATGTTCTCTCCAGGGGGAGTCGACATCAAGGTCGCCCAGTCCTCTGGCTTCAGCTCCTTCTCATCTGCTGCACAAGCTCTCCCTGCCTGTAACAGCCCACCCTTCCCTGAGCTCTTTTCCTTGCAATACTTAGCCAGCATCCATTACTAAGGTTCTTTTTGCAAATCCTTTCCTCCAGGGCACATTAGAAACATGACCTGCTTTCCAAGTATTCCCCAGAACCAATTATTTTACCTAACAACTTTTTGGGACTATGCCATCCCTGACTGAGTGATACTATAATAAATAAAAATAAAAGGAAATCATGCTGCTTTCAGTATTCATGGATAAGGATGCAATTGATGATGTGATTTGCTACATAACGCAATGGGCTCTTGGTGATGAATTTCTTTCCAGTGGCAGTATTAGGAATTGTGTTTTTCCTATCATCTGGTTTTGTCGCAAAGACGGTATGAATCACTTCTATCCTTGTCTTTGCGAGTATAAAATCACATACGTTTGTGGTAAACTTTTTAAAATGAGGTTTGAAGACTTGGACTTTGAAAATATACAGCACTTCTGAAAATGAATCTGGCAACAAACTCCTTGGTTTCATCATTTTTTTTCATCTATATTTTTTCACCATTTCTCTTTCTTAAAATATGCATTGGTTTAGTTATATTTTAACCCGTTTCTTGTCCTCTACGGACTGAGATTGAAATAAAAGGACAGCAAGCAAGCAAATACACTCTGCTATAAAGAAGAACAAAATTAGGTCAATTGCAGGAAAATGGATGGATCTAGAGAATATTATACCAAGGGAGATTAGTCAGTCTCAGAAAGCAAATGGTTGTATATTTTCTCTAATGTGTGAGAGCTAGAGAGAAAATGGATACCAAAAGAGACTTCAGATAAAGGAGGAGAGACTCCAGTGTAGTAATGGAGGGAGGGGTTAACAGGAAGGGAGGTGCTTCGGGGAAGAGATTTGATGAAGAAAATTGTTCAAATAATGCGAGCTACCTATATAAAATTATCCACACCAATGTCAATAGCATGTACAGGGAAGAGGAATGAGCCGAGTGGGATCTGGAGGGAAACACACCAAGTGCTGGGTGGATATTTGTTCCTATCACTCTCATTATATGATTTTATATGATTTATATGATTTATAAGTACAACATGCCAATAAAATACATCAAAAATAAGTAAAGACGTATGATGACTTGAAGACTCTCTTTGAGCTCCTTTTATCCCTACAGAATATGAGGCAACATGGAGAGAGAGCAAAGGCTCTGAAACCTTGATTAGTTACAAAAGTAATGTACATCTCTTATCTAGGCTAATAGTCCCCTTTTTTAAAAAAAAATAACCTACAACATAGAAGATGCCAGTTAAGATGTTTCTAATTGGGTAATGATCGACAAGGTAGGCCAAGAGGTCTCTCGCTTTCTCTTTGGAAGGGTCACTGGAACAGCTGCTCACATACAGATTAATGGTCCATATATTCTAGTCTCTTGTTGCTGACCAGCTGATAAGGCACATAATTGTCCTTAACAATTGGGCATAATTTATTCCTGCCTTAGGTGGCTGTTACCTTCAGCAATTAAAGCATAGTGACTGATGGGCCCTGTTATGTTACCCTCACAATTTAGCTGAATCTGCTCTTCCTACTCTCAGTATACAGCACATCTACGCCTTGCCAGAAAATTGCATACAAAATAAGATGCAGCTGAGGGAATATTCTCCTGCTTTTGGAGAATTCTAGCAAGCTTCATAAAAATCGAAGTTCCACCTAATTTTGATGAGATGTTCTTTCACTCGGGAGTGAAGGCATATTTTGATATCACCTCTTTTTTAAGAATATGTATCGTTGGCCAGACCCCTGGAGAAACTGGGCCCAGTAAGACGCTGGGCTCTGGGCAGGGGTCGCACACGGGGCACGCCAGCCGGGGCCCAGGTCGCGGGACTCTGGGCCCCAGGCCGAACTGCGAGTAGCACGCCAGACCCCTGGAGAAACCGGGCCCAGAACAGAAAAAGATAAAGAAAAATATCAGAGAGGAGGTAAGAAAGCCGTTATGGATGCCAGGACACTGGAGATGCAGACAAAACCTATCTAAATGCACTGGAACTTATGGAAAAATTCGCCGTGAAAGAGGACTGCTATTTCTCTATATTGTTAAGAATCTCAGACATCATCTGTAAGGAGAGAGTTTAGCGGAGACCAAGGAGAAATGCGGTGTTGAAAGAGTTCTCCGCGATGGTGGTGGAGACTTGTATTCAGGAGAAGCAGAAACCGGATCCTACCAACTTTATTTTTTTGGAGAAATTACACCAAATGTCGAATGCTACCATCACGCATGCTTAGAATCACTGGACAACATTCAGAGTGGAAAAAGAGCCTGGGAAGGATTTGAAACGGTGGAGGCAGTGGCAATGCCAGTGGCCAATACTCAGGGGAGGCAGAGATCTGATACATTACACCTGGAACCTTTGAAATAATAACCACAGAGACAGTGATCGGAACCTGCTGAGGGGTTAGGCGGGCGCCAGGGCCAGTGGCTGACATCGGAGCTTGCTGTGAGGCAAGGCCACTACTGAGGCCTCCGTGGCTGGGATTGGAACCTGCCGAGGGGTTAGGCCGGTGCTGGGGCCAGTGAGGCCGGCATCGGAGCCTGCCATGAGGCAAGGCCGGTACTGGGGCTTCCGAGGCCGGGATAAGAGCCTGCCGAGGGTTAGGCCGGTGCTGGGGCCAGCGAGGCTGGCAACGGAGCCTGCCGTGAGGCAAGGACGGTGCTGGGGCCTCCGAGGCCAGGATAAGAGCCTGCCGAGGGGTTAGGCCGGTGCTGGGGCCAGCGTGGCCGGCATCGGAGCCTGCCGTGAGGCAAGGCCAGTGCTGGGGCCTCCGAGGCCGGGATAAGAGCCTGCCGAGGGGTTAGGCCAGTGCTGGGGCCAACAAGGCCGGCATCAGAGCCTGCCGTGAGGCAAGGCTGGTACTGGGGCCTCCTGGGCCAGGATCGGAGCCTGCCTTGAGGCAAGGCCGGTATTGGGGCCTCCGAGGCCAGGATAAGAGCCTGCTGAGGGGTTAGGCCAGTGCTGGGGCCAGCGAGGCCGGCATTGGAGCCTGCCGTGAGGCAGGGCCGATACTGGGGCCTCCGCGGTCAGGATAAGAGCCTGCCGAGGGGTTAGGCCAGTGCTGGGGCCAGGGAGGCCGGCATCGCAGCCTGCCGTGAGGCATGGCCGGTGCTGGGGCCTCCGAGGCCAGGATAAGAGCCTTCCGAGGGGTTAGGCCGGTGCTGGGGCCAGTGAGGCCGGTATCGGAGCCTGCCGTAAGGCAAGGCCGGTGCTGGGGCCTCCGAGGCCGGGATCGGAGCCTGCCTTGAGGCAAGGCCGGTACTGGGGCATCCGAGGCTGGGATAAGAGCCTGCCGAGGAGTTAGGCCGGTGCTGGGGCCAGCGAGGCCAGCATTGGAGCCTGCCATAAGGCAAGGCCGGTGCTGGGGCCTCCGAGGCCAGGATAAGAGCCTGCCAAGGGGTTAGGCCAGTGCTGGGGCCAGGGAGGCCGGCATCGCAGCCTGCCGTGAGGCATGGCCGGTGCTGGGGCCTCCGAGGCCAGGATAAGAGCCTTCCGAGGGGTTAGGCCGGTGCTGGGGCCAGTGAGGCCGGTATCGGAGCCTGCCGTAAGGCAAGGCCGGTGCTGGGGCCTCCGAGGCCGGGATCGGAGCCTACCTTGAGGCAAGGCCGGTACTGGGGCCTCCGAGGCCAGGATAAGAGCCTGCCAAGGGGTTAGGCCGGTGCTGGGGCCAGCGAGGCCGGGATAAGAGCCTGCCGAGGGGTTAGGCCGGTGCTGGGGCCAGCGAGGCCGGCATTGGAGCCTGCCGTGAGGCAAGGCCGGTACTGGGGCCTCCGAGGCCAGGATAACAACCTGCCGAAGGGCTAGACTGGTGCTGGGGCCAGCGAGGCCGGCATCGGAGCCTGCCGTGAGACATGGCCAGTGCTAGGGCCTCCTAGGCTGGGAACGGAACCTGCCGAGGGGTTAGGCCGGTGCTGGGGCCAACGAGGCCGGCATTGGAGCCTGCCGTGAGGCTAGGCCGGTGCTGGGGCCTCCCAGGCCGGGATTGGAATCCTGCCAAGGGGTTAGGCCGGTGCAGGGGCCAATGGCCAGCATCGGAGCCTGGCATGAGGCAAGTTCACTCCTGCGGCCTCCAAGGCCAGGACCAAAGCCAGCTTAGGGGTTAGACCGGTGCAGGGGCCAGCGAGACCAGAACTGGGGCCTCCCATGAGGCAAGGCCGCTGCTTGAGCCAGAGAGGTCTGGATCAGCCCACTGAGTAGCCAGGCCACTACTGGGACCATCAAGAGTGGGATCGGTACTTGCAACGCAGCATGCACAGAGAAATATCGCAGAAAATATAAATCAGACGCTTCTCTTAATCAGCAATAACTAGGAGGAAAAGGGCAATAGGAAGAGGTTGAGCTATAGAAAGGGCCCTAGAGTGAAGCAACTAATGTGACCAATCAGAGGGTATGTAATACTGGAGGACGGAGCCTCTTTAAAACACAGGAGGTACATAAACAAATGTATCAAAGTAAATCACCAAAGAAGCGTGGGATGGAGGGAGGGGGAGGGAATGGGATGGGGGCTGGAGGAGGGCTAATTGGATGATGTGTGCTTGTATATCCTCTCAAGTCTTGTACTCCAATGTGATTGATATATGACTACAATGCACCAATTTAAAAAGTAAATTAATAAAAAAATAAATTAACCTAAGTTGATGTAAAATTATAATAATAATGGGCTCCATTTTGGAGTAAATAAAATATTTAAACAGAAAAAAAAGAATATGTATCGTTGGTATTAGAAAGTCACCAATGCACACATGCTTAGCCTGCAAGTTCATGGGCATGAAGACGTGATGTCCAGGCATCTCTGAGGTGCAGAGGCGTGGATGGTACCCGCTGGAGGACTCAACTGCAGAGGCAGTTCGTGCCCCATGAACTTCTCAGGGGTCTTGTAAAGTCTCATTCTGCTACCCAGAGAACAGCGGGAATCTTCCCCCTTAATGAGAGATTCCCTTCAGACAGTGTTATATTTGCTTTTTGGAAAAATGAGGTAAGAAGTGATAAAGATGGAAAAGGGTGGCATGGTTTGTGAGAGATGGTACCCCACACGCCTCCTTCTTCATGTTCTGGTAACCCATAAGCACATTCACTGGAGCTGTGAGTTCGCTGGATGTCTTGCTATCAGACCTGTCTCCCCACCTTGAGAATGCTTCCCAGTGCTGCCTCTTAGGTCTTTGTAAGTCATCCCATCCAAGTTAATTAAACTGTCACTTAAGACTTGGGAAATTGCCAAGTTTATATTTTTGTTACATAAGACTCTCCCCTCCTCCCTCCCTCCCTCCCTCCCTCCTTCCTTCTCTCTCTCTCTCTCTCTCTCTCTCTCTCTCTGTGTGTGTGTGTGCGTGCGTGCATGCGTGCGTGTGCGTGCGCTGTAAGAGAGAAAGACAGACAGAGGTAGACAGGATAGGAATTCAACCCAGAGGCAGTCTACCTCTGAGCTATACCCAGTCCCATTTTATTTATTAGTATTTTTTGTGTGGTACTAGGGATTGAACCCAGGGGCATTCTACCTTCAAGCTACACTCCCAGCCCTATTTTTTATTCTTTATTTTGAAACAGGGTCTCACTGAGTTGCAAAGGGCCTCACTAAGTAGCTGTGGCTGTCCTTGAACCGTGATCCTCCTGTCTCAGCCTCCCAAATGCTGGGATTGCAAGTGTGCACCACCACCCCTGGATACTTATTGTTTTTAAACAGGGTTTCACTAGGTTGCTCACTAAGTTTCTGAGATTGTCCTCAAGACTGATTCTCCTGTCTCAGCCTCCTGAGTACTGGGATTACATGCATGCACCAACCATGCCCAGCTCCCTTAGCTCTTAACATTTTGTAAGAATTAATTCCATTAAAATACAATTCAGAAAAAAAGAATATTTAGTCTTGAATGAAGTAGCTTTCAAATTTTCTATCCTTCTGACCATTATCAATGAATAAAAGCATAATCTTCAGCATTTGGATAAACAGACATTATTTCTTTTTTTTTTTTTTTTTTTGCAGGGCTGGGAATGGAACCCAGGGTCATTCGAACTCTGAGCTACACCCCCTGCTCTAATTTTTATTCTTTATTTTGAAACTGGGTCTCACTGTGTTGCAAAGGGCCCCACTAAGTAGCTGAGGCTGTCCACAAACCACGATCCTCGGGTCTCAGCCTCCCGAATGCTGGGATTACAAGTGTGCGCCACCACACACGGCTCCACATTATTTCTTAATCATACAAAGTAATTAACTCCTAACCCTGAAGGGAACTCCAGGAAGCTGTTTAACTGATTATTCTACCAACAGTGACCCAACATTAAGTCATATGGACAAAGACACTAAGTGTTTTACACTATGATACAAGATCTCCTGATTTCATCTCCTTGAAAAGCACTCACTCCTAGGATCCAGTTTTCATTTGAAAGATGATGGGTAAAGAAAATGTGGCATATGAAAACAATGGAAGATTACTCAGCCATAAAGAAGAAAATTATGTCAGTGGCAAGAAAATGGAGAGCACTAGAGGATGTCATGCTAAGTGAGATCAGCCAATCTCGGAAAGTCAAGAGCTGTGTGTTTTCTCCATGTGTAGAAGCTAAAACAATAAAGGAAGCAAAAGGAACTTCAATCAAATGAGGAGAGAAAAGAGTAAAGTAGAGGAAGGAGAATGGGGGATGTGGGTGGAAAAGAGAGAAAAGGAAGCTTCATAAAGAAAACAGTCCAAATACTGCTATGTCCTCAGATGAGGATATCACCATCAATCTAACATGGAGGGGAGGTGGGGACAGAGGGCGGGATCTGGGACTCACACCAAGCACTGAGTGCACACATCTCTCCATCACATCGGACCCCACTATGAGGTATGGTTACAATCCACCAATAAAAGCATTTTTTAAAAAAGAACTCACTTTAGTTCATAATCATTAAGAAGCTTAAGCAATATAAAAGTAATAATATATTAGCATCAGACTATTAATCAATCACATGCATATAGATTTTGAATTATACTGGTTTTCTTCATCGAGAAATCCCATTCAATGCTTTGAAATACCTAAAACTTAAAAATTATAGGGTTGATAGTTTTCCCAGTAAATGCTCTAAATAATTCCTCCAGTTTATTTCTATTTCCTTTGTTTAGTTTTTTTTGAAAAGAAAAAACCTTTTTCAATGTCATTTGCATTAAATTTTACCCATTTTCAGGGTACAATCTTTTTTTTTTTTCTTTCTGCAGTACTGGGGATAGAATCCAGGGGCATTGCTGGGCATGGTGGTGAACGCTTTTAATCCCTGGGGTTGGGAGGCGGAGACAAGAGGATCCAGGATCGCACAGGTTCAAAGTCAGCCTTGCTGGTTTAAGAGACCCTGTTTCCAAATAAAATATAAAATAGGTCTGGGAGTGTAGCCAGGGTTCCATCCCCAGTACCACCCAAAAAAACAAAAAAAATAAAAAGAATCCAGGGGCATTGTACCTCTGAGCTACAACTGCAGCCCTATTTTTTAGTCCTTTTATTTTTAAAACAGTGTTTCACTGAATTGTGAAGGGCTTCACTAAGTAGCTGAAGCTGTCCCTGAACCAGGATCCTTGGGTCTCTGCCTCCCAAATGCTGGGATTACAAGCGTGCACCACCACGCCCGGCCCTATTTTGCAAAATAAATTTACAGAGCTGGGCAATCATCATCACTATCCAGTTGAATGTATCCATCATCCCCAAGAGATCACTTAAGGCATCTGCATTCAAGCTCTATTCTCACCCAGCCCCCCCCCAGAAGCCATTAATCTGTTTTCTATCTATTTAGATTTGCCTCTTCTAGACATTTCATATCAATGTACTCCCATACGTATAATCATTAGGGTCTGTTTTCCCCACTTACCATCATGGTTGGAGATTTATATTTCAAGCATGCATCAGTAATTTGTTTTTATGCCTGGGAATTATGCCATGCTATGGACATACCATACTTTGTTCATTCATCAGTTGGTAGACCTATTTTATATTCTATATTTTATTTGTCCCTTCCACCTTTTGTCTATTATAAATAATGCTGCCATAAACACCCGTCTCCAGCTCTTCAGTGAATGTATGTTTTCATTTCTCTTTATAGATACTTTGGAGAGAATCACTGCATTGCATGATATATTCATATTTAACTGTTTTTATAAAAAATAACTGCTAAGCTATTCTACAAAGTAGTGAACCATTTCTATTTCCACCAGCGATGTCTGAGGGCCCCAGGTCTCCCATACAGAGGCCTGTCGATGTTTATTGCTCCCATTGGGCTGCAGCCATTCTAGTGGATGGGAAGTGTTTTTTCATCGCAGTCTTAATTTTTAAATCATTAGTGACTAATGGTGTTGAGCATCTTTCCATGTTTATTAGGCAGTCGTGTATTTTCCTCAATGGCAGGTCTATTCAAAAATTTTCCCCATTCTAACAACTTAGCGAAATGTTATTCACGTAAGTTACAGTCCATTCATTGAGTGTATGGACTCGATGGGTTTTAGTACAGAGTTGGGCGACCCTTGCCATAATTTATTTTTAGGATATTTCATCATCCTCAAAAGATACTTTGTACCTATTCACAATCACTCCCCATCCCCCTTCCACAGGATTTACATTGGATTATTTGATTTTATGTTATTATATCTATTATTGACACAAATAATCAGATATAGCAGTTGCAAATATTTCATCCAGTTTGTTATTCTTGGGATTGAACCCAAGGTCATTCTACCTTCAAGCTACAACTCCAGCCCTATTTTATGTTTTTTTTTATTTGGAAACAGGATCTCACTAAGTTACTTAGAACCTCACTTAGTTGCCAAGGCTGGCTTCAAAACTGTGATCCACCTGTCTCAGTCTCCCAAGTACTGTGATTACAGGCGTGCACCACCACCGCTGATATTACTTGCCTTTCTATGCCTTAAAGTCTGAAGTCAGAGTTAGCCACTTTTTTTCTCTATGGATTGTACTTTTTGTGTCATCTCTGAGAACTCTGCCCCAAACAAGGTTACAATGATTATTAAAATGCTGGCCTTATGAAAAATAAAGGTTGTTATGTTATTCTTGTGGAGAAATTGAATCTCATAGCGTTAACTAACATCCATAGGGTTTACAAATTAGTAACTGAGTTTCTACATTTTTTACCTTTCCATTACAAAAAAACTTTAATAGGGACTTTTTTTGCCTCAAAATTACTTTAATAAATACTTACTGAGTTCTGAATATTTAAATTGAAGTCTAAGAGTCAAAAATTGATATCTCCATAGCTGTTGCAGATAGAAGGCAGGTAGAGAAGGAGGAGGAGGAGGAGGAGGAGGAGGAGGAGGAGGAGGAGGAGGAGGAGGAGGAGGAGGAGAATGGGAGAGAGGGAGAGAGACAGAGACAGAGAGAAGCATTTGTCTTTGCCTACAGAAATAGACAAAGATCCACTAGGAAATTTATGGGCTGTATAATATTAGTGCATTAGTTTACTTTGAATAAGCATTTTTGTATTATGTGATAATTTTGCAATGGCTTATTAGAAAGTATTCAATAACATTGCAAGAAATAATTCATAACATCAATATGTGAAATGTGATAAAAAAGAAGAAAAAAATCCCTGTCACTTTCCTCTTTAGCTTCTGATATCGATGGTAATAGTAGATTTTTCTCTTTGACATTGTAGAAGGGAAAAGGTAAAATAGAAAACACAGCAACAGAAAAGCAGAGTCAAAATGCTTTAGTGGGCTCCTTTATATCCTTAAAGAAATTTGCTGTTCTATTAGTGACTTTTTATTGTGGCTTCACCTTAGTAATATTTTCATATGTATTCCATAACACCACAAGCTACTGGCATTGTAGGGTGATAAGTCAGGCGCCAAGAGCATTTGATAGTAATATGAGATTAAAAAATGACTTCAAGGACGTGATATGTTCATATATTCATCAAAAGTTTCCGTGGCTAGAGAAAAGCTAGAACAGGTAGACTCCAGGTATGATTCTTCATAAGCCCTGGCACCTTGATTTTATGATGTTCACAGCCATCTGTGCCCTTACCTACACACACCGTGTTTCCATCACTCTTCACAGCTCAGCATCTTTACCTGTCAAACCCAAGAATTACGATCAAAATGAATGAGATCAGGGAAGCAATTTACATTATGCTGCCAAGCTGTCCTGGGAGAATTAAATATCCAGATACCATTGTCTTAGAAAAGGCTATGATTCTGATTATAGTAAACACAAATTTGAACCCCCATCAACACTAGTTATTATGAGTTAGACCTGGAAAAATTCACTTCTAGACTCCATTTCCCCAACTGTTAAAATGAAAACAGAAAGACCCTCTTCAGGAACAGTATATGCCTAAATAAAATTATATGTAATAAAGCTTCCCAATTAAAGGCTGAATTGAAATCACTCCTAATATTCAGGCATGTCTGTGCATGGGAAGAATGTAGTTAGGGGACAATGAGAATCGAGTAGAAGGGTCACGGTAATATAATTCCAGAATACGCAGCCTTTGAGTGGCCAGAGAAGAGAGGGGGAATCATTAGAAAGATAGACCAGAAGGACACAGAGGGGAATCTAAAGAGACTTTGTTTTGTACTAAAAAAAATAATAAAATAGGGCTGGGCATATAGATCAGAGGTAGAAATCATCTGGGTTTGATCCCTTGTACCACAAAAAAAGGAAGAAGAGAAGGAAGAGGTAAAGAGAATAAGGAGGAAGAGGAAGATGAGGAGGAGGAGGAGAAAGAGAAGAAGGACTTTATAAAAAGATAGCCCAGGCTTACAGGATCATGGAAAAATGACACCATCTATATATTTTTGAGTTTTTATGTAGCCCTTTTAAGCTCTTTTCCTTGTATCAATAGATACTTTTGTGGTAACACTTATATATATATACTTATCACAAAAATTCACTTTTTGGAAGGGGTATTGGAACCTGATCCCAGGGCACTCTACTTCAGAGTTATGCTACCAGCCCTATTTAATATATTCATTTGTTTTATTTTAAAACAGGGCCTCACCCAGTTGCTAAGGGTCTCACTAAGTTGCTGAGTCTGGCCTCAAACCTGTAATCCTCCTGTCTCAGCCATCATACCAGGCAAAATAATTTACCTTTTAAGCTGATCTAACTAAGTTACTTATAAAGTATCCCATCAACTAATACTACAGCTTGAAGTTTTTATAATGTACAACCAAACTTTTCTGAGTCCTCATTGGCTCTCTGACTTTGTGGTCCAGTCTAGCCGTATCTTAGTCTATGATACAGAATGGATAACAACACTCTTACAGGAACTATTCTTGTATGTTCAACCCTAGTTTTTACATGAGAGAAGACAACAAACAGTATGTCATTGTTGCTGAGAGCAGGGGCTTGACAATCTAATTCTGGTTCACCTTCTAGCTTCTTCAGCTCTGGCAAAATTAATAATAGTTAGTTAACCCAGAGATTTTTTACAAAAATTCAATAAGATCAGTTATAAAGAACTTGGTAGAGTATCTGGTACATGGTGAGCATTTAAAAACCCTAAAACTATCTATTATTTTAAATTCTCTAAGTGATGCTCGGGTGCCGGTGCAAGCCTATAATCCCAGTATTTGGGAGGCTGAGACAAGAAGGTCGCAAGTTCAAAGCCAGCCTTGGGAAATAAGGGAGATCCTCATGAACTTAATAACATCTTGTTTTCAAATGAAAAAGTAAATAAAATAGAGCCGGGGTGTAGCTCTAAGACAGAATACCCCTGGGTTCAATCTCAGCACCACACACACACACCACACACACACACACACACACGTGTTCTCTAAGTGAACATAAGGTCTAAATCAACTTACTTCCCTGAAATTCCTCCAAATAGAATGTATTTGTCTGAAACAAATTAAAAGACACGTATATGTGTGGTTCACAGTTAAACAAAGCACACCTGTGTGAACTAAGCAGGAGCATGCTAAAGCCCCCGGATGCTCCACGTTCTTCTAGTCTATTGGTTTACCTTGAATGCACCATGTTCTTAGTGGACACCTCGGGGTTCCCACTGGGTTTCCAATGGAGAGGATGCTGATCTCACACCTAATGCTAATCCTTTCATCTGTTTTCCCAAACTTATCTTCTCTAGCTTGTCGGCAAACTTTGCCTCATCCGCTGGGCCTCATCCTACGACTATACCTGCTACGGTTTAGACCTGAAATGTTTCCCCAAGGCCCATGTGTTACAGATGCGGCTGCCAGCCCGTGGCACTACTGAGAGATAGTGAAATCTTTCAGAGGTAGAGACTAAACGGGAGGAAGTGGAGTCGTTAGGGGTGTGGCCCTTGAAGGAGATACTGGAACTCCAAGCTCTTCCTGTCTCCCTTTGTTTGCTGAGCACCAGGAAATGGGCAGCTTCCTGTATCGAGCTCTCCTGCCATGGGGAACTGACTTGTCACAGGCCACAAAGCGTGGGCCAAGTGATCAGGAAGGACAACCTCCAAACTCGGAGCCAAAATAAAGCTTCCCTCCATATAAATTCTCTCAAATATTTTGTCATGACCGAGGGCAGAGGCAATATCCAAATGTTTGCTTTCTGTGGTTAAATTCCTTTAACATTTGAATGGTTTTGAGCATTCCTGAAATGAAAACCCACATAACACTTTGCTTCCTTCCAATCTCCTGAATCCTGGCTTCCCAACTGACTTTCGATCCATCTTGTTCTTCTTATTTAAACTCCAGATGCCCGCAATGGGTGTCCATCAGTGCTGGATGGCCCCACAGCTGGTAAGTACCAGGGGGTTTACATCAGCAAAGCAAATCCACAAAGAATATCAGGCAGTTACCAATTACAATGCTTTTATGTGGAACTGTACCATTGGATGATACAGAAAAAAAAAGCTATTCGAACTCCAGAACACATGGAAATTCTGTGCCATCTGGAAGAACAAATTATTCTGGGCAATCTTTAAGAGAGTCGACTCTTGTCTTTCTATTACGTACAGACATTAAAAGTCTCAATCTCATTCTGGCTCAATTCTCCACTTGTTCTCACTGCTTTTATTTACCTGCCACAACCCCACAATGTGGCTTCTGACCCCAAATAAATCCACTGAAATTGCTGTTGTCAACGTCGCCCCTGCCTGCCCAGGCAACAACACAAGTGGCCGTGCTCCTTCAATTTACCTAATGTCTCATCAGAACATGGCAGTGTTGACCTGCCTCTTCTTGAAAGTGTCCATTGACTTGACCTGGCACTGTATTTCAGCTCTGCTATGATTCTCTCAAGTCCCTGAGAGATTCAGATACTCATTCTTAGCTCCTGGCCTTGGACTTGTCGCCACTGAGTTCCCAATGCACATCATCATGCCTGTCACATAGCAGATGGCAGCTATCCAGGGAAGATGGATGAACTCATTGTTGAAGAGCGGATCTTATTATCCACGACACTACAGCTTCTATTACCTGTTAGACTCATATCACTACTGATTTTGTGCCGTAACTTATTTCCCTCTACACCCTCTACCTGTTCTTTGCAATTTCAGATTGTTTTCCCTCTTGGTTCTATTTCTTCAAACACTTTTAAAGTAAGAAATTATACAGACATACAAAAATCAAGTAGGGTTTTTGTACATTGATAATGAGCAGATGAAAAGGAAATTAAGAAAAAATTCCATTTACAATAGTACCAAAAGGAATAGAGTGCTCAGGAGTAAGCCTAGCCAAGAGATGAGAGAGAAGCATACCAAGAAATTACAAAACGATGGTGAAAGAGATTAAGGAAGACACAAATAAATGGAAATATATACTGTGTTTAGGAATTGGAATACTCCTATTGCTAAAATGTTCACACTACCCAAATTCAATATAATCTATATCAAAATATCAGTGGGATTTTAAATAGAAATTGGAAAAAAATTCCTGAAATCCACATGAAAGACCCTAAATAGCCAGAATAATTTTGAGAAAGGAAAGCAAAGTCAAATGCATCATACTCACTTATTTTAAAACATATAGCAAAACTACAATAATCAAAACATTGTAGTAATGATACTATATGACAAACATATAGACCAATGGAACAAAAAAGAAAAATTCAAAATAAACTCAAATATATACACATATATATGGTCAAATAATCTTCAAAAATGATAACAAGAATACACAACAGGGGAAAATAGTCTTTTCAAAAAATGTTGCTCTTAAAACTTGATATATACATGCGAATGAATGAATTGGACCTTTTTCGTATACCACACACAAATATCAACTCTAATTGGATTACAGATGTGAACTGAAAACTGTAAAATTATTAGAAGAAAACAGGGGGAAAGCTTTATGTAGGTTTATAATTGGACTCCACAATTATTTATTGGCTATGATATCAAATGCACAAGCAATAAAAGCAAAAAATAAAAATAAAAAATTAGGACCACATCAAACTAACAAACTCTTTCCAAAACAATAAAATAATAGAGTAAAAAGATAACCCACAGAATGAAAGAAAATGTTTGCAAACTATATTCCTAATAAATGGTTAATACCCCAACATGTAATGAAAAACTGCAACTCAATAGAAAAAAAAATTAAACCTGGCTTAAAAATGGGCTCAGGACTTGAATTAACATTTCTCCAAAGAGAATAAAAATGACTGACAGTTTTGTGGGGAAAAAATATTCATCATGGCTAACTATCAGGGAAATGCAAATCAAAACCACAATACCTGGTCGGATGGTCATTATCACAAACAAGAACAAAAAAACAGAAAGTGAAGATATAATTTTAGTAAGAATAGAGAAGAAATGGAATTCGTGTACACTGTTAGGGAGAATATAAAATGGCTCAGCTACTATTGAATAAAGTATGGAGATTCCTCAAAAAGCTAAAAACAGTATTATTATATTATCTAACAACCCCATTTCTGGGTGTATATCTAAAATATCCACAGCAAAATCTCAAAGAGATATTTGCACATTTATGTTAATTGCAGCACAATTCAATGTAGTTAAGAGGTGAAAATATGGTGTGTGTATATGTGTGTACGTGTGTATAAAATAGAATATTATTCATACAAAGAAGAAAGTGCTATCATATATTACAATACGGAAAAATCCAGAGGAAGCTATGCCAAGTGAAATAAGCTGGTCGTGAGACAAACACTACATGATTTTACTCATGTGAGGTATCTAAAGTCATTGAATTTATAGAAACAGAAAGTGTATTGTTAGTTTGAGGTGGACGGAGAAGAGGGAGGTATGGAGTCGTTGTTCTGTGGATAGAGATTTGGTCATACAAGTTTAAAAAATAAAAGTCTGCAGAGATCCACCATAAAACATTGCTTATCGTTAAAATTGTCCTTAGAGTTTAAAAAATTCTGTAGTGTACACTTAAAACATAAGAGGGTAGGACAAGGGAATATAGCTCAGTGGTAGAGCACTTGCCTGGCATGTGTGAGGCCCTGGGTTAGATCCCAGCACTGAAAGAAACCATTATGAATACATGCTCTAACTTTCCCTGAGCCTTCGTTTCTTCTGTAACTCTTACTTTTTATTCTTTAGCACACCCTCAAGAAACTCCTTCAAATCATCTTCTTTATGGTCATCTATAACTTGAAGCATTTTTTTTTTCTTTTACTCCGATCTCCCCTCTATTAACCTTCGCCTTTTCGATAAACTGCCAGTGCCTTCCTACTCCACGCTAGAAATATATAAACACTCTTCCTGTCAGATCTCATCTGCTAATGGGCAGATGTTGCTCCATCCCACCTTCCATCATTCCACACGATTTCTCTGTTTTAATTCTATCTCTTTCTACAGGTTTTCAGAGAGTCCCTTTTTGGCCCCTTCCCTCATTTTCATAGACAGGCCCTTGAATCTTGAAAAGTCAGCTAGATATCCAGTTGACCTGGTTTCTGCTCCATTTATTTCTTGTCTTTGATCACGGCCATTTGCTAAGGAAGGGTAGGCTTCGTAAGTCTGTCTCATTCCCTCAACAGGCAGGCTCTTTCTGAATTCTTTAAAAGTTTGACTTCTCTCCTTCCATGTACATCAGTAACATCCTATTTACTCGACTGCCTATTATGGACTTGCTTTTATCCCTCTGATGGGCATAAGAGTGATCTTCTTGGTAACCACTTGGTCTTGGAAACGGGAAGCAATGATAGATCTCTTTAGTAGGAATGAGCAGTCATTTTGCTTATCATCCACAGCCGGTTTCTAGAAATACATCTCGCAACTCTCAAGGGGACGTAAAAGGAGAAGCGAGTCACTGGTGCGTGTAAATGGAAGCTCATTTAACAAACAGACTAATAATGTGAATGAACAAACATGGATAATTCAAGACAGGGAAACATGTTTCTGACACCTAAAATTACAGCCGTGAGTAAATACATCGGAGAAACACGAAAAGCACCAGATGGATTTAAATCCATCTGAGAATTGGGCTCCCCATTAGCAGATGAGATCTGACATGGGTAAGTATAGTAAAAGTGTGTGTGTGTGTGTGTGTGTGTGTGTGTGTGTGTGTGTGTGTGTGTAATATTTTCCTGATGCAATAATCCCTATGGATATTCACCAGAAGAAAAAAATTAAATAATTACTTCATAATTAAAAGCCAAGAGAGATCCAGAGCCCATCGATATCATCCATTTTGTTGAAAAAAATTTAAAGCAAACATTTTGTTAAACTTTTTTAAGATGAGGAAAAGGAAAAAGAGAACACAGTAGAATAACACATCTGAGTTCCATTTTTCCGTAAAATATAGAAAATGACTCATTTTATAGTCAAAAAATTCAGGGTTTTAAAATAATTGTCATAAAATGAGAATAATAGAAGAGGAAGAATAATTAGGTTGCCATAACCCATTCCTGCTGTAATTTGAGACACCAATTACTAGTTTCTTAAAAATAATTAAAGCATTGATATTAAAGTATAACTGAGCAGAATACTAGGCTCCCCAGTCATCCATTTCAGAAAACATAATTTCTCAAAATGTATCAAATAGTCATTAATCTGCTCTAGAAGTTTTGTGGGCTTTGTTACAATAAGAAACACAATGTCTTTTACAGTTTCTTCCTTCCCTTTCTTCTTTCTTTTCTTCTTCCCTTCCTTTTCTGTGGTACTGAGGATTCAACTCAGGGACACTCTACCTCTGAGCTGCACCCTCAGCCCTATTTTATTTTTTATTTTTAAGCAGGGTCTTGCTAAGTGTCTTAGGTCCTCGCTAAGTTGCTGAGGCTGTCCTCGAACCTTTGATCCTCCTGTGTCAGTCTCCCAAGCACTGGGATAACGGGTATGTGCCACCACACTGGCTACTACCACCATTCACCATTCTTTAGAATCACTGTTTCTCATATTAGTGAAAGAACGAGAAAAAAAAGCATTGCAGAATTAGCTGGAATTTTTTTATTCCACTTAAGCAACTCCTCCACTGTAACACAAACCCTTGTCTTAGCTCCTACTTTCCCACTGCCTGCTCTAATCCTAGGTCTGCCTTCTGTCCTTTATAATCCCTTCCCCTCTACCTCTCACTCCCCTAAATGCTCCCCATTCTTCAACACTGAAGTCAATTTCCTATCTTTTCCAATAGTCTATAGAACAGTCTTACATTTGTCTATCTCACCCTAACCCCCCCCCCAAAAAAACCTATTTACCCTTTATTTTCTGACCTTGTTAGTGAATTTTAATTAAATCCTACAGTGTCTACATTCCTCAGCCATCCTTAAAAACAGATATGACTTGGGTGAAATAGTCCACGCCTGTAATCCAAGCTCTTTGGGAGGCTAAGGCAGGAGGATCTCAAGTATGAGGCCAGCTTAGGCAATTTAGTGAGACCCCCGTCTCAGAATAAAAATAAGGAGCACTGGAGATGTACTTCAACGGCAGAGGGCCCTTGGGTCCAATCCCCAGTAGTCAAAAAAAAAAAAAAAGAAAGCAGTTGTGTGCCACATATATTTTATTTTACCTATACCCACTGGGTATGCAAGAAGCACTCAATATTAGAAAATTTAAATGTGAAATATGAATAAATAGATGTAAGTAAGATGAGGTCAGTGTGAGGTCAGTGTGTCAGCTTTTCTTTGGGGATAAATTAATATTTACTTCTATTTCTACTTAGTTATCCATAAAAGAGAACTTTTTGAGGAATATCAGTAAAGCAAAATAGAAGAATAGACTAAGAATAAATATAGAACATGTCTGCACAAATTTTAGGGAATAATTACTAAAGAAAAAAATCATCCATAGATTAAATAAAAACAATATATAAATGTAAGTAAATATAGGGTATAGGAACAACCACATTTCTAATCTTTCTTTCCTATGATATGAAATGGAAGTATTAGCATGCATATATTTAAACATCTTTCCCACCAGCCAGGGCAGCAAATTTAGCATTCAATGCATAGAAAATGGTCAGTACATAATTATAAATGCCATTCAGCCTGGGTAGCATCGCAATTCCACTGTTACCACGGAGTAAAGCAGAGAAGGACCCAGCCTCCATTCAAAATAGACCTTAATATTACCATTAAATTGAACATAATTAGAATTACAATTAAATGTTATACCATTTTTAAAGAAAATTATTTCTCCATCAAGTTTTACAATGGCCTTTGGCATAGCACAGCGAAATTGGACCTTAAAATAAAATCTCAGTTAAATGAAAAGCTCAGATTAGCTGGCAATTTTCCTGCTTCAGAATTTCTCTAAGTATATTTCTCTGGCGACCTTTCTAATGACAGAGCCTGAAATGATCGTCAATTAAATTTATATCCCAAGGCACACTATAAATTTGTCAGGTTCCAAACAAACGCACTGTGAAGTTCATAAAATCAGCTCTAGGAAGCAGGGAGTAGGTAAAAAGGAGAATGCAGGTCACTCCTTGTTCCGTACGTGGACACTGACTAAGGATGCTCAGATCTGCATGAGGATGAAGGACCAGGACAGGTCCTTGATGCATCCCAAAGCCAAGCATTCAATAATCTCAACTTATTTCAGGACTGGTACCCACGAGCAAATGCAGCCTCACTTCGAGTGTGAAGCCCACAAGTTCTTATGCGTCTGTACCCACCCTGGTAATTCAGAGAAGGCGTGGGTACTGACGCCATCTTCATCGTCTTCCTGATGCAGCAGGTGAAATGCAGAATTGAGAAGCCCAGCAAGCATCCGCCCTCAGATTTTGATAGCACCCCTTGCTCTTGGCCAGGTCAAATTTGCATTCTTGACTTTTTTTTTCCTTCCCCGATTAGCAAAATGATAAGTAATATAAATAATTCCTAGTTTATTGAGTGGTATCTAGTGATGCTCTGTGTTATGAAATGCAGGTAGAGGCTGGTTCCCTCATTATTTTTTGGTAGCAGAGAAACATCAGATCATATTCTTCAAAGACTATCTTTCAGGAAACTGTTGCCAGAGGACATAATAGTCTTTTGATTTTAATATATTTAGGAAACTCTGTAATGGATAATCCCTGTCTCATGCTCACCAACATTTTTTGCAGGTAAGAAAATCCCACACATGATTTGTTAAGGTAGCAGACCAGCTCTAAATACAAACGGAAATGAATCTTCTCTCAGTCCTGGAAAGATATTACTCTAAAGCAGGCACTTATTCTAACACTTCTTGTACTAAACATGAATTCCTTAGTACTTTTGTATCATAAAGTATTTTAAAAGTAGATTCATTTGGCAGCAGGAAAACATTAGAAGAAATAAAATACTCCTAGAAACTTCAAGTTTCTTCTTTCTCTGTTTTTTAAAGATTTCTCTCATATTAATGTTCAAAATATATTCCTATATTCCATTAACATTAAATATTTATTATGATGTGAAAACATGATGGTATATTAGAATGTCTAAGTTAAACTTTAAAACCATTAGAAATAAAGAAAGGGTTGTGGTTGCTCTTTTTTTTTTTTTTTTTTGGTAAGCTGTAGAAGAAAGCTCTTTAAGAATTACTAAACTACGTCAAACATAATATTTTGAACTACGGCAGTAAAGAGAGAGTTTAGCTTCAGTGTGAGGCCATGTTTCAATTATGTGTGCTGAAGAAAATAATTGAAACTTGTATGAACTTTTCTTTCAATAAAATTGTAACTCATTTATAGAAACCCACCTGCTAGCAATGGTATATATGTTTCTCTGCAGGTCACCATCTTAGTCCACAAAAAAATATGACAAGCCAATCAGAATCACTAAATAACCATCAAAGATTATTTCCAGGACTTAATCTGAAGGGAATATAAAAATATTTATTCAAGTGAGAACAAATTCAAGCCTGTGTCTTTGGCTGAAGGCACTTATTTGAAAGTCCATTTATCAGGATCCATTATTTGCAACAAAAAAAAAAAGCACTGCTAAGAAAGCAAAGAAGGTTTGGGATTTGGCCACAATCTCCTGTTTTCTTAGAAATTGTCTTAGAGAGACGAAAATGTTATTTCCACTGAGGTGTGAAAACTATCACCTTATTAGAACAAAGGCATTAATTACTATAGAAATAGGAGAAAGATTGATTGGAACAACGTGAGAAACAAGAGACCAGTTTTATTTGCCCACAGCCTCATCAGCATCTATTATTGTGTGTAGTTTTGACGATTGCCATTAGTGCAGACACTGAAAATCCATGTGGGGATTCCGCAAAAGAAACGATATGAACCTACTCTACGACCCAGCTATGCCACTCCTGGGTATCTTCCCAAAGGGACTGAACTCAGACTATTATAGAAATGCTGCATATCTATGTTTATAGCAGCATAATTTACAACAGCCATATAATGGAACCAGACTAGGTATCTATCAACAGATGGATGGCTTGCAAAATTATGGGGTATACACACAATGGAATTCTACTCAGCAATAAAAAAGAACAAGATCGGGTCGTTTGCAGGAAAATGGACGGAACTGGAGTATTTTGTGCTAAGTGGCATTAGTCCATCACAAAAAAATGAAAGGTCAGATGTTTTTTCTCATATGTGGACATTAGGGAGAAATTGGGGATATGAAAGAGACTCTAGACAACGGAGGAGGAACCCTAGTGTGACCGAGTGGAGTGATGAAGGGGACCTAAGGGAAGGAGGCAGATGGGGAGAGGGAGATTTGATGAAGAAAATACTTTAGTTAATATGATGTACATACTCAAAATTATAATGCCATATCAATGTCATGCGTGGAGAGGGCAGGATGGGAGCTAGCAGAAGACCTACAAAGTGTAATGGGCATGTTTGTCTTCATCACCCTAAACTTCAGGCTCAGTTCATTCCCATTCTTCTGGGGAATCTCCACATGGATCTTCAAAGTGTCTGCACTAATGGCAATCATCAGTTTGCCACGCAATCTTCACATGATGTAAGATTACAATGCACCAATAAAAAAATAGACAAGTATTATTGTTAGAGTATTTAATTTCTATTGATGAATGGCTAATGGAATAACACAGGCAAGAAAAAAATACTTTTCAAACAGAGAGAACCATATTATAAAAAGAAAGAATAAGTCTCAGAGGACTTTGGTTCTTGGGGTGTGTTTAAAAACTCTCAGCAAAGCCGGGCGTGGTGGCGCACGTTTGTAATCCCCGCGCTTGGGAGGCGGAGACAGGAGGATGACGCTGGCTTAGGAGACCCTGTTTCCAAATAAAAATATAAAAATAAGGTTTGGGAGTGTAGCCTGGAGATAGAAGAGCTTCCAGGAACCCCAGTACCACCAAATAAATAAATAAATAAATAAATAAATAAATAAATAAATAAATAAATAAATAAATATTCTCAACAGGAAAATAGCATTGTCTATCTCTCTCTTGGAAAGATAACACTGGCAGAAATTTAGTTATGATCTCCTAAATGAAATAGTATGCTCTGCTCAGATGTAGGCAGGGTGCAAAAATAAATCAACTAGATTTTATTGACCTTCACTTCATATTTATTTTATAATGTGCACATGTTTTTATGCAATATAACTTGTGCATAATTTAGAAAGAGAAAGATGTATCTTTATTTCTTTTTAAATTTTCCCCAATATTCCAATGCTTGACAATAAGAATATTAACACCAACTGCCCCAAGAGTCCTATATTTATTTAGGTTGAGATTCGAGATAACTGAGGATGTCTTAGAAAAGAAAGGATGAGATCGGATGAGTTAAAGAAATGCTCCTATCAATCTTGAATTTTTTTACTTTGAAGAAGCAGAACTATCACCTAGAGTCAATAATTAAATATATATAAATAGGTGAAATTGAGGCCCCTGAGATGATTTGAAGTCCCAGACATGAATCAAATTGCTATGAATAACTCAATAAAAGACTTCAAAATAAAGAAGGAAATCAAGGGAGAAAATGCAGATCACTAACCGAAGTCTCTCGAGCAAACAATTCATTTATTCTCTTTTGTCTTTTCACCACGATGACTTGCAAGACAAAGTAAATTTAAGTAGCTCTGAGAAAAGTGTTATTTTTCCATCTAAGACTGAGGTTTTCCTGGGGGGTTTTCTCAATCCATCAATGCATGTAGCTGGCAGACAGTGGTTTTCTATCAGTAAATGGTGATTTGCTGTGGTAAATACACAAGTTCATACATGTACAACATTTATGTGAGTTCACAACATATTACTAAGATTCAATATACCATATCAACTGTCATTAATAATTATGATTTATACTCAAACTCCCTGAGTTAAAATGCTGGATCCACCATTTATAAAATGCTTTGAATAAGATAAGTTGTACATCTTTTCCAGGGCTCAGATTTCTCATTGTATTAATGAATATAATAATCATTTAAAACTTAGAAATCGGACAAAAAAAGATTCCTCTGTGCCATTTTATTGCCAGAAAGAAGCAATGGGTGATAAGGTCTTCACAAAGCAATGACTATTAATTCTAAAAGGGAATATACCTTTGATTTTGTATTTAGTATTTACTCGGGCCCAGACTTTATTTAGTTTTGTTTTTCTTCTTGCTATAGTTAGATATAAAATATCCCCTGAAGAACTCATTTATTAATCATGAGAGTTGACACAACTGAGTCCTGAGGGTTGTAATCCCCAAAGTAGATAAATCTACTGTAATGGATTGACTTGGTGGTACCTGGTAGGGTGTGTCTGGAGGGGGTGGTCCCTGGGGGCATGGCCTTGGAGATTAAATATATGGCTCTTCCTCCCCGGCTCCCTCGTTTCCAGCCACCATGATGTGAACACACCCATGTGCTCTTCCTTTCTACACTTGTTTCCACAATGCCCTGAGAGCCATAGTCCCCCGGCCTCACGTGGACTGACCCCCAATACCCTGAGAAAATAAATCTTCTTTCCTCTAAGTTGCATGGTCAGTCTTTAGAGTATAGCTCCAAGAATGCCGACTAATACACTATTTAAATTTTTTATTGGCACATTATGATTTTACATGAAGTTCATAGTAATGCATTCATATATGTGCATAATGTTCCTGAGCTATTTCCTTCCCTGTACCCTCTCTCTTCCCTCTCCTCCTCCTTCCCCTTCCCCTTCCAGTGCTCTATTGATCTCTCTCCTAATTTTCATGAGGTCTCTCTTGTTTTCTATTTTCTCTCTACCTTCCATTTATGAAAGAAAACATACAACCCTTGATTTTCCGAGTCTGGCTTATATAACTTAGCACAATAACATGCACATTTTTATCTGCTGGAGATGCCAATGATTCCTACACGGTCGAAAAGACAGACCCCCAAATTTAAGATTATATTTCCCTATAGAACATTGGTCATTTTTGTACTACAATTTAGTGATCATATGTCAACATTCATTGTGTATGTATATTGCAATATATATACACATATGTATATATGTACATATGTATATATACACAGATGTATACATATATAAATATGTCATTTCTCTAGCACATTTTACTCAGCTCTAACATCTTGATTTCCCCTCATTATCAGAACAGATATATCTTTGACATTTGCTTACTATATATTTGTGTGAGAGTTATTTTTAAGCATTTTTGAAGAGTATTCTTTTGAAATGGCTATTTACTGAGTACTAATTAAATGTCATATAAAATTACTAAATCACTGATTTCTAAAAACAATTTGAGCTGAAAAATAGAATATAGTGAACCTTTATCTTTATCCATGACAGATACATTTCAAGACCCTCAGTTTATACCTAAAATCACAGACAATACTATGAATACTATATATTCTACGATTTTTCCTGTACATATACACCTAAAGTTTAAATTACAACTAAGCACAAGAAGGGAATAACAACAATAACCAACAACAAAAGATAATAATAATAATCAATAGACTATAATAAATGTTATTTAAAACTTATGAATTATGTTTGAAATTTTCCATCTAATATTTTCAGGCTGTGGTTGACTGAGTGGCTAAAATCATGGAAATAAAATTTACAGATAAGGGGGCCCTGCTGTCATTCATATTTTAGAGACTGGAAAACTTCATTGTGAGATCACAGATCATCGATCAAGTAAATGTCAAAACAATGGGACATGGAACCTTCCCTGGGAATTATCATTCTTCAATTACCCCCATTTCTTGAGAATGTAATACCACTAAGCTAAATTATCCTCTTATCCTCTAACACTCCACGGTTAGCAGATTAAAGAGAATATGTGGCACATTTATTCTTTGCAACATTTTATGATTCATTATTCTCGCCCTTGATTTCCTTTTATTTGTATTCTATGCCTTAATTCAGGTTATGCCATTAATCACTAAGTTCTAAATTTTTGAAACTGTCTTAGCATCTTCATCCCCCCCCAAATCAACCAAAAAGAAATCACATGCAATTATTCACATACTTTTATAGATTTTATGCCTATGAAATGTAGATGATACAAAAATAATAGGATTTCTGACTCCTACCTTTTCTCTTGTTGAAATTTCTAATTGAACTCAGCTTCTATTTCTTTAATTGGAGGCATATCCCCAGTGAGCTATCTCCAGTCTCAAAAGAACAAGATGCCCCTATTTACTACTAGGTTTGCAGCATTCAGAAATAAGTGGAGGTAAAGGCTGGTGGGGGAGGGAAAATGTATACACTATACATGTATGTATATTAAGTAATTTTATTCATATTCTGCTATGCTGATTGTTGTCCCTTACAAAGCAAACATATTTTTAAATGGAAATTAATATACCCCCCAAAATAAGTGAAAATTCAAAACATTCTGCACACCCAACTGATTATCTGCCCCACCAGAATGAGAATGTATCACCTAACTATATTACTGCCAACATTATCTTCCTTGGAGAAGGACCTGATCAACTCTTCTGCTCAACATCTTCACAAACATACTAGGCCTTAGACATAGCTGGAATCTTTTCTCTCATTTGCTTTGGATAGTACGCTCCCCTCTGTTGGTAAGACTTCTGCTCATTCACCTCTCTTCATATACCCCTAGCAAATCCTAAACATTCATGGAATGCTAAATGTTCCAGGGTCTGCCTTCTCTGCATTAATGTCTCTCGTCCCCCTCTTCCAATCCATCACTCACCTTCATCTATTTCTCTCCTTTTCTTTTTCTCTCATTGGTGCGGTGTAATCCTACATGTTGATGCAGTCCACGTTGGTGGAAGCACGCATGCACACAGCCCTCTATGAGCCCTCCCCCGGTTCCCACCCTACTCCCTCTCCCTCCTCACCTATCCGTGCTCAGCACACTATTGGCTTTGATAAGTTTGCATATATATACATCATGGACATGGAGGTGTTCTCTCCTCAAATCTTCCTCCTCCCTCCCATCTCCTTTGCCTAGGGCCCCTCCTTCATTCCACTAACTCCTTTGGACTCCCTTCTGTGTCCACATTTTTTCCTAGCTTCCTCATCTGGGGGAGAACATCTGACCTTTCACTTTTTGGTGACTAACTAATCTCACTTAACATACTATTCTCCAGTGCCGCCTATTTCCCTCAAAACAACACAATTTTGTTCTTCTTTGTGGCTGAGTAAAATTCCTTTGTGTATATGTCCCACAGTTTCATAATCCGTTCATCTGTTGATGGACATCTCAGTTGGTTCCAGAGTTTGGCAATTATGAATTGTGCAGCTATGAACATAGATGTGCAGGCATTGCTATGGTAGTCTAGTTTCAATTCGGGGGGTAGGTACCCAGGAGTGGGATAACTGGGTCATATGGCAGGTTCATTTCCATCCTTCTGAGGATCCTCCACCCTGTTTTCCAAAGCGATTCCATGTGCAGGTGGTTCAGACACCTTACCTGTGTCCTGGGCAGACTACTCCCTCCCCAGCACAGTGATTCCCTGTTAATATATTATTTACCTGGAAAAAGTGGCTTTTCATATGTGATGTGGAATCATGAGATGAAGAGATGGCCCGATGGAGTGGGCCCAATGGAATTACAAGGTTGGTCATGAGGGCTGTGGGTGTGTCAGAGAGAGAGAGTTGTGACATCAAAGGAAGACACAGAAAATGTTACACCACTGATTTGAAGATGGAGAAAGCAGCCATGAGCCAAGGGATGTCAGTGAACTCTGGAAGTTAAAAAGGTCAAGGAATAGTTTTTTCCCCAAGACCTCTATAAGGAACAAATCGCCACCAACCATTTTAGATGTCTGGCTTCCGGAACTTTAAAATAGTAAATTGTATTGTTTTAAAAGCTACTGAGTTTGTGGTAATGTGTTACAGCATCTATGGAAAATTATTTCACCTTATGTGGACATTGTTGAAGTCTTTCTCTCCAGGTGGAAAATTTCAAGTCTTTCATGGAAAGACTATGGCTTCAATTGTTTCTCACAGATTATCTTTAGAATAGAATCTCAACTAATACTAATATTAAACGGATAGCTTTGGGAGAAAAAAAGCAGGTTTAATTAACCCCCACATGACCAGAAGAGTTTCAATTAGTCTAAAGAAACACTATTTTTTTTTCTTTTTCTTCTTTGTTAGTACTAGAAGTTGAACAGAGGCATTTTATCTCTGATGTGCCTTCCCAGCTCTATTTTATTATTTTTTAGGGTACTGAGGATTGAACCCAGAGGCAATCTACATCTGAGCTTTACCCCCGTCCCTATTTAATTTTTTATTTGGAAACAGGGTCTCACTAAGTTGCTGAGGCTTGCTATGAGCCTACAATTCTCCTGTATCCGTCTCCCAAATACTTGGATTAATTACAGGCATGGACCACCATGCTTGGCTTATTTGTTTTTTATTTCGAAACAAGGACTCACTAATTTGCTGAGGCTGGCATTGCACCTGTTATCCTCCCGTCTCAGCCTCCCAAGTACTGGGATTGAGAACCACTATTTCGGATCTTAAATGATCCTAAACAGTCTATTTTTTTGTTGTTGTTGAACTGAGATGCTGATTATCAAATCCATCTCTATACTGGGTACTAGGCCCATTTATTTATGGGCCATGGCCTTTAGATACCAAATGGGGGAAAAAATTCCACATGCCTCCCTGTATTTTTTTTTTGCAAGAAATAAAATGGAGACTTATTTCCACGGTATATCTAAATGTCTTCTACATTACCAGGCTTTAAAAGGTTATGTACATTAGATATTACATCATTGTTTGAAGTACATTAGTGCTTTGGAAAACAGCTGCTTTCAATCTCCATTCTCATAAAAAGAGCAGCCACACAGTCTGTGCTTTTTCTAATGGCTTTAAAATGTATATTAACTTAGAAATTCTGATCCGCCCTAATGTTTGTGTACCATAATATAGGATATTAATGGAAAACATAAAGGAGAAAAAATAGGGCAGAAGGAGAAATCATGCTTCTCAAAGTATTTTTGGCCTCAAAATCCTTTCCCTTTGGCAATTGATATGTTCTTATGAAAGCCTCATGAAGCAAAATGACTCATAAATGTGTGTATGTAGAACACAATGTGAGAAGAGAATGGAGCCATCGCCTTCGAAAACCTTTTCTCGACGAGAAAAGGTGTGACCTTCATTTGTCTAGAGAACTGATCTACCATTTATGACTTTATAATAAAGACCACCACTCATGAGCCCAGAGAGCTGGGGGACGCAGTCAGCATGGGCCAAAGGTTCGCACATGACCTGCGCCCACGAAGTGTCAGGTTTGCCCGGGCTTCCACAGAGCTTTACTCCAGGAACAATTTCCTAAAATACTAGATGTCAGGTTTGCATGGGCTTCCACAGAGCTTTACTCCAGGAACAATTTCCTGAAGTACTGGGTACACATTTTTTTTTCTAAAGACTATGATCTCCATTGCCCTGGTTTTTGTTGTTGTTGTTTTTTGGTTGTTTGTTTTGTTTTGTTTTTCTGGGAATACTGATCTGGTTTACACACAAAGACCATAGAGAACTCACTTCCCATGCAAAAATGTCTCTGTAATATCATTCAAGATGTGAGAATGGAAATTTTAGAGAGCTATTATGATTTTACTTGTCCTTTGTTTGTTTGTTTGGCAGGGTTAATACAGAAAAAAATCCAATTCTTCTCTGCCCTCACTTGGCATTAGGGATTGAACTAAGGGACATTCTACCTTCGACCTAAACCCCCAGCCATTTATTTATTTTATTATTATTATTATTATTATTATTATTATTATTATTAATTTGGAAACAGTCTCACAAAGTTGCTAAAGGTTTCACTAAGTTGCTAAAGCTGGCCTCAAGCCTGCAATCCTCATATCTCAGTCTCCCAAGTACTGGGATTTACAGGCCTGTGCAAGAAAACCCAATTATTTGAAATGTAAAAGACAAACTGCCGGGTAGCAGCAGGCTATTCCTGTGTAAAAACCAGAGACAAAATTCAGCAGGAATGTCACTCACACAGAGTCACTGCAGTGAAGAGCCAGGAGTGTGTTCTTTTGTGTGTGTGTGTGGTACTAGGGTTTCTGGAAACCCTTCTACCTCCGGGCTACACTCCCAGACACCTATTTTTTATATTTTTATTTGGAAACAGGGTCTCTTAAGCCAGCGCGGCTGGCTTCGAACCTGTGCGATCCTCCTGTCTCCGCCTCCCAAGCACGGGGATTACATGTGTGTGCCACCACGCCCTGCCAGGAGTGTGTTCTTAAGCAGTGTCTCTTACATGAACCAGGAGGAAGAGGATGCTCCTTGGGATGCAAATGTAATCATCTGCACTTAGGGGCCTTGCACAAAGGAATTGGGCTGGGGGAAGATGCTAGAAGGACATTTTAAGTTATGAAAACTGTCTGTTGACCTGAGAAAACCTTTGATACATAGACTACGTGGTGGGGGGAACATGAGTGTGTGTGTGTGTGTGTGTGTGTGTGTGTGTGTGTGTGTGTACTGATATGACCTGCATCTGAATCACAGGAAACAGGATGTTTAACTGTAAAGGCAGTTCTCTTTGCTGTCTTTATTATTATGAAGTTCTTTTTTTTTAATCTTCTACATTGACATTTCCCTCATGCTTACTTACTTCCTGAAATTTATGCAGAATATCCAAATTTCTATTGATTCTCAGCTTCTCCTGCAATGTTTTCTTCACATTTCTCTATTTTCCACTCTGTCTCCATTGGTAGTAAGGTGATAATATACATACATATTTAAAACATCTGCTGTAATGGTGATAACTAAAAAAAGAAAAAATATTTTCATTGCCGATCTTAGTTCCAGATCTAATTGTATTGTTTTTGAGCACTGGCCTTATAAAAACTAAATGTGTGTTTTTTTTTTGTTTTGTTAGTACTAGAGTTTGAACCTAAGAACAATCTACCACTGACCTACACCTCCATCCCTTTTTATTTTTTATTTTGAAACAAAGTCTCACTCAGTTGCTGAAGCTAGCCTTGAACCTGTGATTCTCCTGTCTTAGCCTCTTAAGTATTGGGATTACAGGCATGCGCCACCGCATCCAGCTAAAGACTCAGTGTCTAAAGAGCCTTTTAAATGCACTCATTGGGATGACATCATAAAGGTACCGTTTGACTGAGCCTAAGCATCATGCTTGATAGTCCTTGGCAGCAGTGGTTTATAAAGTTATTGAAACAGAATGTGAATTGTCAAATATAAATTGGAAACCTAGTATACATAAGTCCTGACATTAGTTTCAAAGCTAGGCAGAACAACTTCCAGCCCTGAGTAACTTGCAAAACAAAAAGATTGATAAGGCCAGGTTCCAGAATAGTCCTGAGAGTCAAATCAAAGCAATTGATGTTTCTTGAAAAGGAGACACAAAAGACATCAAGCATGGCTCCTGTTGAGCCAGACGAATGTTCTCACTGTGGCATCACTTGGAACTTTTCATATGAAAGATAGTTCTGGGTCCCTCTGCCTCCGGACCTGGAAGAGAGAAGCCTCTCTGACATGCAGAGAACCCTGGAACCTCCTCAGGTGTGATGCAGTCCTCCTGAGACGCACGGCACCATGGAGGTCACACTGGGGACCAAGGGCAGAACACCTTGGTTTCAAGCTATTTTCTATCACGAACTCAAGGAGCTTGGGTATGGTTTAATTTAGATTCTTTGAATCCATATACATTGTAAGGAGCTTTTGCTATTCATTCAATCAGTAAAGATGCAGGGTCTCTGGCCAAAGCATCATACTAGACATGGGGGTGCAGGGAGGAGTGACAGGGCCCCTCTAAGGGACCACAGGGCAGGCAGGTGTGATTCCATCACCTCACATGAATACGAGGCAATGCTGGATGCAGCCAACTGCATGACAAGTTTACTTCTGCCTGCTTAAATAGGTAACAGTGAGGCCCATACCTTTATTGTTGTTGGGTTTTTTTTTTTTTATTGTTGTCATTGTTGCTGTTGTTGTTGTTGGGGTGTATGAGTGTGTGTGTGTGTGTGTGTGTGTGTGTGTGTGTGTGTGTGTGTGGTCTCACTGGGGATTGAATCTACCTCCAAGCTACATCCCAGCCCTATTTTTTGTTTTGAAACTGAGTCTAATTTGTGGAGGGCCTCACTAAGTTTGAGGCTGGCTGCAACCTGTCTCATCCTCCCAAGTACTTGGATTACAAGCCTGCGCCACCACACCCATTGAGATTCTTTTCTTCTTAAGTAATATGAGGACAATCATTCTACCAAACATGGAGAAAGAACACTTCAGAGAACAGCTGTGATGGCCAAATAGGCGGTACTCCTAAACTTCATTTTTAAAAGATCATCTCAACATATAACGATAAAAGTGATTAAGTTCTCGATGCATATAAATTGATGTAGAGAAACTTCAAAACATACTGCTATCCCGGCCAAATATAGGGCCAATTAATTTTCATAACCAATAATTATATTAAATGCTTGTTTTAAAAGTAATTTAAGCTGAATAGGGTGGCACATGCCTGTAATCCCAGCACCCGAGAGACTGAGACAGGAGAATTTCCGGTTGGAGGCCAGCCTCGGCCATTTAGTGAGTTCCTCCGCCACCTAGCAAGACCATGTTTCAAAATAAAAAGGCCTAGAAACATAGCATGGCCCTAGGTTTAATGCCCAGTAAAACATACACACACACACACACACACACACACACACACACACACACACTCAGAGTAATTTAGAGCAAGTAAATATAATATATTCTCGATTTTTTAATTATCCATCACTCATAAAAATCACATTTGTTTTTAGTCTCTGAATTTGTAAACTTTTTGATGAAAGAAGAAAGCAATCTAACTCTACTTCTAAGTTTTATTTGCAAACTCCATTTTAATTGAAAGCTTGCCCACGGACTTCCCACGATGGATCGCTACTGAAATCGACTAGAGGTTTATGGGCTTTGGCCAGCAGCAAGCATCCATGTCCTGCAGTCCTCTGGATATTAAGGTTTAGATGTCTCATCACACTAAGTTTGGGCTGTATCTACACAATTATTTTGATACCTGATCCATCTCAACCTTTTTTTTTTTTCTGACTGTGGCAGTTTTCCTGAATTCATAGGAAGGCCCAAACAGACTGTTCCTTTCTCTTTTCTCTTATGAAAATTATTTTAAGATATAAAGAAACATGTAGTCATCTCTAGAAATACTAAAAATTGGAAGATTGGCTGGGTGTGGTGGCGCACGCTTGTAATCCCTGTGCTTGGGAGGTGGAGACAGGAGGATTGCGCAGGTTCGAAGCCAGCCACATGCGCTGGCTTAGGAGACCCTGTTTCCAAATACAAAAAAAAAAAAAAGATATATATATATTAGGTCTGGGAGTGTAGCCTGGAGGTAGAAGGGTTTCCAGGAACCCCAGTACCACCAAAAAAAAAAATTGGAAGATCAAAAGAGGTATGATGCCATTAAAAAAAAGGAAAGGAACTGAAATGAAACCTACTGCACGAAGATTCAACCTTTTTTTTTTTTTTTGTGGTACTAGAAACCAGCAGTACCAATCTACCTCCAGGCTACACCCCCAGCCCTATTTTTTATTCTTTATTTTGAAACAGGGTCTCACTGAGTTGCAGAGGGCCTCACTAAGTAGCTGAGGCTGTCTGCGAACCTCAATCCTCCTGTCTCAGCCTCCTGAATGCTGGGATTACAAGTGTGCACCACCACGCCCGGTTTAAGATTCAACTTTTTGCTGGGCATGATGGCACACACCTGTAACCCCAGCACTTGGGGGAGCCTGAGAAAAGAGCATCACAGATTCAAGGACAGCTTCAGCAAGTACTGAGACTCTTAGCAACCTAACAAGGCCCTGTTTCAAAAACAAAGAATAGAAAGAATTTGGGTGTACGTTGGGGGTAATATGTCCCTGGATTCAATCCCCAGTGCCAAAAATAAGTAAATAAGAAGATTCAACTTTTGCAAAAAAAAAATTTATTATTACTTCTTTGTAAGGGTTAATATAAGCTAATTATGATGTATGCTTTCTTTTTTTAGAGTTATAAAGGAATCACATTTCCATTACCTTCTCTGAGAATAATGCTGACAAATTAGACCCATATTCTTAAGAAGGTTTTGAGACACGATTTCCCACCATCAATCTCCATGACAGAAAACCACATAGGAGCTTTTAATGTGTCTTACATAGAGGATCCACTAATTGTTCCACTCAGCATGGGGGGGGGGAGATGAGGTCAACAATATTTACATGACTGTTAATATTGTCAGTGTCCTGAGAGTCACCCTTCCCTTAGTCACTGCTAATTAATATTAATGTTGAAAGGTCCAGCAGTCACCTGCTACCCATTGGCTAGGTCACTCCAGAAACTTCTGTGAGTCATTGACCTTCACAGTCAAAGAAGTTAATTGCTACCACGGTGCTATCAGTCAGAGGAAGACAGTCGATGTGCTGTCAAGACTGCATCTCTGTAGTTGAGACGTCCTAAAGCAACACCACCAAGTAAGAGCCACACCGCAATATCTCGGAGATCCTTTGACCAGGTCGCATCATGAAACACTGAGATCCCATCCAGCAGCTAAGGTGATGAAGTTAAAGGATGAATGTAGAAATAATGAAGCTTTTCAAAAAGCCTAATCAATCACCAAGTGTGTGAAAGATAAGTACAAATGGTGACAGCACTTCCTGCTGTGAAGTCTCTAACAGGCCTGGAGAAAAGTTGAAAGGTCAAAGGACCAAAGATTCATAGGAATTAATATTCATTGTCTAAGAGCGTACTTTAAGGCAGACTTATTTGTGTAGAGTCGCGTTTTGGTCGGAGGTTATAAAACTATGTTGTAAATGATTACCAATGGAATGGATTTTTTCCATTCCATCCTACAATTTCCTAAATAGTTGCCATATCACATAGGAAAGAGTTTCTTTGCAGCTGAGAAGTGTGAATATCATGCACAAAACACTAAAACACTCAAAAATATTTTGTATAATTCTAAGTAACTTAGAAGTTTTTGTCTGGGTTTTAAGCAGCCTCAGCTACCCACGATAAAGAACATTTCTACGAACATTGCTGATAGTGAGCCCTGCTAAAACTCGTCTGAGGCATCAATGGGAAAGTCTCTGGTTTGAAAACGAAGAAGCCATATAGGGAAATAGGCATTAAGCAGAATTTGCCTTCATTTGTAATTACTTAGAATTTAAACTTTCTTTGGAATTATTCTTTATACTTTTAGTGGTACATAATAGTCATAGAGTCTCGTCATAATGTAATAAATTGTGGTATTGGCCTAAAGGCACACAGCACTTGGTGAGTTTTATTAAATCCAGCTCCCTTCCCACTCCCCCTTCCCCATATAATACTGAACTTGGCAGTGGTATTCTCCCATATGTGTGTAAGTCAATGGAAGTGATTACTTCATTAATTCTCCCTCTCCCCAAACCCTACACCCTTCCCTAGACCCCCTCCATCACTTCACTGGAGTTTCTCCCTCCATTATATCAAGTTCCTTATATCCTGATTGCCCTCTAGCTTCCATATATGAGGGGGGAAAAAAAAACATCCGACCCTTCACTTCCTATGACTGGCTAATCTCACTTAATGTTCTTCAGGTCCATCCATTTTCCCGCAAGTGACAAAATTTTGCTCTTTATGGCTGAGTAGTATTCCATTGTCTGTATGTCCCATAATTTTCTAATCCATTCATCTTTTTATGGATGCCTAGGTTGGTTAGATAATTTGGCTACTGTAAATTGTGCTGCTATGAACATTAATGTGCATATATTACTTTAATATTCTGATTTCAGTCTCTTTGGAAAGATACTCAGGAATGTTATAGCTGGATCATATGGTAGATCCACTCACAGTTTTCCAAGGAATCTCCACGCTGATCTCCATAGCAGCTGTACTAATCTGTACTCCTACCAACAGTGCAGAAGAATTTCTATTTCCCCGTATCCTTTCCAGCATTCAGTGTTGACTTCTTGACCATTGCCATAAAGATTGGGATTAAATTCTCAGTGTAGTTTTAATTTGCATTTCCCTGATTTCTACTGATAATGAACATTTTTTTCAGATATGTATTGGTCCAGGTCTTTACTCCATCTTGAGTTGACTCTTGTACCAGGTGAGAGGCAAAAATTTTATTTTTCTACAAATGGAACATCGTTTGTCGAAAAGGTTGTCTTTGGCACCTTTGTCAAAAGCCAATTGGCTATGCGTATGGATTTTTTTTCTGCTCTTCTATTCTGTTACACTGGTCTATGTGTTCATTTTTGTGCCGATATCATATCACTTTTATTTCTGTAGCTCTGTAGTATCATTTGAAGTCAGGTATTGTGGGGCCTCTTGCATGGTTTTTACTGCTGGGAATTGTTTTGGCTCTTCTGGGTCCTTTGTTTTTCCATAAGAAATTTAGGACTGACTTTTCTAGCTTTGTGAAGAATGATATTAATATTTTGATAGTGATTGCATTGAATCTGTACATCTTTTTGTAGAATGGCCACTTTGATAATATTGATTCTGTCTATGCAAGAGCATGAAAATCTTTGCATCTTCTGAGATCTTCAATTTCTTTTTTTAGTTCTAATTTTTATTATAAAGGTCTTTTACCTTCTTGGTTAGATTTATTCCAAGGCATTTTATTGTTTTTAAGGTTATTGTGAAAGTAAATGGGTTTTTTATTTCTTTTTCAGTGGATTCATGGTTGGCATATAGAAAAGCTACTGATTTTTAGACTGATGTTGTATCCTGATACATTGCTGAATTTGTTAATTCTCTCTAGAACTTCTTTTTTTTTTTTTTGCGGGTCTGGGGATGAAACCCAGGGGCATTTGACCTCCGAGCTACACCCCCTGCCCCATTTTTTATTCTTTATTTTGAAACTGGGTCTGAGTTGCAGAGGGCCTTGCTAAGTAGCTGAGGCTGTCCGCGAACTGCGATCCTCCAGGTCTCAGCCTCTCGAGTGCTGGGATTACAAGCGTGCGCCACCACACCCGGCTGAGTTTTTTAGTCTTCTAAGTATAGAATCCTGTCATCTACAAATGGAAATAATTTCAATTCTTATTTTCTATTTGTATTCCTTTGACTTCCTTTTTTTGCCTTTGCACTCTGGCTAGTGTCTCAAGTACTATAATTAAGAAAAGTCATGATGATAGACATCTTATATTGTTCCTGTGTTTAAAAGGAATTCTTGCTGTTTTTTCCCATTCTATATGATGTTAGCTTCTTATTTATTGTATATTGTCTTAATGATATTATGGTAAGTTCCTTCTACTATTCTGATTTTCCACAGTGTTTTTAACATAAATGGGCGTTGGATTTTGTCAAATGACTTTTTGGCACCTATTGAAGAGATTGTGTGATTTTTGTTCTCACTTCCATTTACGTGTTTGAACCAGACTTACAACCCCTGGAATAAAACCAGCTTGAGCATGGTGTACAACTTTCTTTATATGGTTTTGAATGTATATTGCTAGTAATTTTGTTAAAGTTTTTACATCTATGTACATCAAGAATATTGGTTTATATTTTTCTTTTCTTGAGGTATCTTTATTTAGCTTGGATATAAAGGTAATATTGGCCCCATAGAAGGAGTTTGAAAGAAATCCATCTCTATCTATTTTATGGAATTGTTAAATCCATCTGAACCTGGGCTTTGCTTTCATAAAAGGCATTTTATTGCTATTTATATATTTTTGCTTGCCATTGGTCATTTTAGATTTTCTATATCCTCTTAGTTCAATTTAGGTAGATTATATGTGTCTAGAAATCTGTTGATTTCTTCTATGTTTTCCAGTTTATTGGAGTATAAATTTTTACAGTAGTTTCTGTTGATCTGCTGAATTTCCCCACCATTTGCAGTGATGTCTCCTTTTTTTTTTAATTAATTTATTTTTTAAATTGGTGCATTGTAGTCATATATCAATCACATTGGAGTACAAGACTTGAGAGGATATACAAACACACATCATCCAATTAGCCCTCCTCCAGCCCCCGTCCCATTCCCTCCCCCTCCCTCCATCCCACACTTCTTTGGTGATTTACTTTGATACATTTGTTTATGTACCTCCTGCATTTTAAAGAGGCTCCGTCCTCCAGTATTACATACCCTCTGATTGGTCACATTAGTTGCTTCACTATAGGGCCCTTTCTATAGCTCAACCTCTTCCTGTTGCCCTTTTCCTCCTAGTTATTGCTGATTAAGAGAAGCGTCTGATTTATATTTTCTGCGATATTTCTCTGTGCATGCTGCGTTGCAAGTACCAATCCCACTCTTGATGGTCCCAGTAGTGGCCTGGCTACTCAGTGGACTGATCCAGACCTCGCTGGCTCAAGCAGCGGCCTTGCCTCATGGGAGGACCCAGTTCTGGTCTCGCTGGCCCCTGAACCGGTCAAACCCCTAAGCTGGCTTTGGTCCCGACCTTGGAGGCCGCAGGAGTGAACTTGCCTCACGCCAGGCTCCGATGCTGGCCATTGGCCCCTGCACCGGTCTAACCCCTTGGCAGGATTCCAATCCCGGCCTCGGAGGCCCCAACACTGGTAATGCCTCACGGCAGGCTCCGATGCCGGCCTCACTGGCCCCAGCACCGGCCTAACCCCTTGACAGGCTCTTATCCTGGCCTCAGAGGCCCCAGTACCGGCCTTGCCTCAAGGCAGGCTCCGATGCCGGCCTCGCTGGCCCCAGCACCGGCCCAACCCCTCGGCAGGCTCCGATCCCGGCCTCGGAGGCCCCAGCACTGGTCATGCCTCAAGGCAGGCTCCAATGCCGGCCTCGCTGGCCCCAGCAGCGGCCCCCTCGGCAGGCTCTTATCCTGGCCTCGGAGGCCCCAGTACCAGCCTTGCCTCACGGCAGGCTCCGATGCCGGCCTCGCTGGCCCCAGCACCGGCCTAACCCCTCAGCATGCTCCAATCCCGGCCTCGGAGGCCCCAGCACTGGTCATACCTCACGGCAGGCTCCGCTGCCGGCCTCGCTGGCCCCAGCACTGGCCTAACCCCTCGGCAGGCTCTTATCCTGGCCTAGAGGCCCCAGTACCGGCCTTGCCTCAAGGCAGGCTCCGATGCCAGCCTCACAGGCCCCAGCACTGGCCTAACCCCTCGGCAGGCTCTTATCCTGGCCTCGGAGGCCCCAGTACCGGCCATGCCTCACGGCAGGCTCCAATGCCGGCCTCGCTGGCCCCAGCACCGGCCTAACCCCTCGGCAGGCTCCGATCCCGGCCTCGGAGGCCCCAGCACTGGTCATGCCTCAAGGCAGGCTCCGATGCTGGCCTCGCTGGCCCCAGCACCGGCCTAACCCCTCAGCAGGCTCTTATCCTGGCCTCGGAGGCCCCAGTACCGGCCTTGCCTCAAGGCAGGCTCCGATCCCGGCCTAGGAGGCCCCAGTACCAGCCTTGCCTCACGGCAGGCTCCGATGCCGGCCTTGCTGGCCCCAGCACTGGCCTAACCCCTCGGTATGCTCCGATCCCGGCCTCGGAGGCCCCAGAGCTGGTCATGCCTCACAGCAGGCTCCGCTGCCGGCCTCGTTGACCCCAGAACCGGCCTAAACCCTCGGCAAGCTCTTATCCTGACCTCGGAGGCCCCAGTACCGGCCTTGCCTCACGGCAGGCTCCGATGCCGGCCTCGCTGGCCCCAGCACCGGCCTAACCCCTCGGCAGGCTCTTATCCTGGCCTCGAAGCCCCAGTACCAGCCTTGCCTCAAGGCAGGCTCCGATGCCGGCCTCGCTGGCCCCAGCACCGGCCTAACCCTTCGGCAGGCTCCGATCCCGGCCTCGGAGGCCCCCGCACTGGTCATGCCTCAAGGCAGGCTCCGATGCCGGCCTCACTGGCCCCAGCACCGGCCTAACCCCTCGGCAGGCTCTTATCCTGGCCTAGAGGCCCCAGTACCGGCCTTGCCTCACGGCAGGCTCCGATGCCGGCCTCGCTGGCCCCAGCACCGGCCTAACCCCTCGGCATGCTCCGATCCCGGCCTCGGAGGCCCCAGCACTGGTCATGCCTCACGGCAGGCTACGCTGCCGGCCTCGTTGGCCCCAGCACCGGCCTAACCCCTCGGCAAGCTCTTATCCTGGCCTTGGAGGCCCCAGTACCGGCCTTGCCTCACGGCAGGCTCCGCTGCTGGCCTCGCTGGCCCCAGCACCGGCCTAAGCCCTCGGCAGATTCTTATCCTGGCCTCGAGGCCCCAGTACCGGCCTTGCCTCAAGGCAGGCTCCGATGCCGGCCTCACTGGCCCCAGCACTGGCCTAACCCCTCGGCAGGCTCTTATCCTGGCCTCGGAGGCCCCAGTACCGGCCTTGCCTCATGGCAGGCTCCGATGCCGGCCTCACTGGCCCCAGCAGCGGCCTAACCCCTCGGCAGGCTCCGATCCCGGCCTCAGAGGCCCCAGTACTGGCCTTGCCTCAAGGCAGGCTCTGATGCCGGCCTCGCTGGCCCCAGCTCCGGCCTAACCCCTTGGCAGGCTCCGATCCCGGATTTGGAGGCCCCAGCACTGGTCATGCATCAAGGCAGGCTCCGATGCCTGCCTCGCTGGCCCCAGCACCGGCCTAACCCCTCAGCAGGCTCTTATCCTGGCCTCGGAGGCCCCAGTACCGGCCTTGCCTCACGGCAGGCTCCGATGCCGGCCTCGCTGGCCCCAGCACCGGCCTAACCCCTTGGCAGGCTCCGATCCCGGATTTGGAGGCCCCAGCACTGGTCATGCATCAAGGCAGGCTCCGATGCCCGCCTCGCTGGCCCCAGCACTGGCCTAACCCCTCGGCATGCTCCGATCCCGGCCTCGGAGGCCCCAGCACTGGTCATGCCTCACAGCAGGCTCCGCTGCCGGCCTCGTTGGCCCCAGCACCGGCCTAAACCCTCGGCAAGCTCTTATCCTGGCCTCAGAGGCCCCAGTACCGGCCTTGCCTCACGGCAGGCTCCGATGCCGGCCTCGCTGGCCCCAGCACCAGCCTAACCCCTCGGCAGGCTCTTATCCTGGCCTTGAAGCCCCAGTACCAGCCTTGCCTCAAGGCAGGCTCCGATGCCGGCCTCGCTGGCCCCAGCACCGCCTAACCCCTCAGCAGGCTCTTATCCTGGCCTCGGAGGCCCCAGTACCGGCCTTGCCTCAAGGCAGGCTCCGATGCCGGCCTCGCTGGCCCCAGCACCGGCCTAACCCCTCGGCATGCTCCGATCCCGGCCTCGGAGGCCCCAGCACTGGTCATGCCTCACGGCAGGCTACGCTGCCGGCCTCGTTGGCCCCAGCACCGGCCTAACCCCTCGGCAAGCTCTTATCCTGGCCTTGGAGGCCCCAGTACCGGCCTTGCCTCACGGCAGGCTCCGCTGCTGGCCTCGCTGGCCCCAGCACCGGCCTAACCCCTCGGCAGATTCTTATCCTGGCCTCGAGGCCCCAGTACCAGCCTTGCCTCAAGGCAGGCTCCGATGCCGGCCTCACTGGCCCCAGCACTGGCCTAACCCCTCGGCAGGCTCTTATCCTGGCCTCGGAGGCCCCAGTACCGGCCTTGCCTCATGGCAGGCTCCGATGCCGGCCTCACTGGCCCCAGCAGCGGCCTAACCCCTCGGCAGGCTCCGATCCCGGCCTCAGAGGCCCCAGTACCGGCCTTGCCTCAAGGCAGGCTCTGATGCCGGCCTCGCTGGCCCCAGCTCCGGCCTAACCCCTTGGCAGGCTCCGATCCCGGATTTGGAGGCCCCAGCACTGGTCATGCATCAAGGCAGGCTCCGATGCCCGCCTCGCTGGCCCCAGCACCGGCCTAACCCCTCAGCAGGCTCTTATCCTGGCCTCGGAGGCCCCAGTACCGGCCTTGCCTCATGGCAGGCTCCGATGCCGGCCTCACTGGCCCCAGCAGCGGCCTAACCCCTCGGCAGGCTCCGATCCCGGCCTCAGAGGCCCCAGTACCGGCCTTGCCTCAAGGCAGGCTCCGATGCCGGCCTCGCTGGCCCCAGCTCCGGCCTAACCCCTTGGCAGGCTCCGATCCCGGATTTGGAGGCCCCAGCACTGGTCATGCATCAAGGCAGGCTCCGATGCCCGCCTCGCTGGCCCCAGCACCGGCCTAACCCCTCAGCAGGCTCTTATCCTGGCCTCGGAGGCCCCAGTACCGGCCTTGCCTCACGGCAGGCTCCGATGCCGGCCTCACTGGCCCCAGCACTGGCCTAACCCCTTGGCAGGCTCCGATCCCGGATTTGGAGGCCCCAGCACTGGTCATGCATCAAGGCAGGCTCCGATGCCCGCCTCGCTGGCCCCAGCACCGGCCTAACCCCTCAGCAGGCTCTTATCCTGGCCTCGGAGGCCCCAGTACCGGCCTTGCCTCACGGCAGGCTCCGATGCCGGCCTCACTGGCCCCAGCACTGGCCTAACCCTCGGCAGGCTCTTATCCTGGCCTCACTGGCCCCAGCAGCAGCCTAACCCCTCGGCAGGCTCCGATCCCGGCCTCAGAGGCCCCAGTACCGGCCTTGCCTCAAGGCAGGCTCCGATGCCGGCCTCGCTGGCCCCAGCACCGGCCTAACCCCTTGGCAGGCTCCGATCCCGGATTTGGAGGCCCCAGGACTGGTCATGCATCAAGGCAGGCTCCGATGCCGGACTCGCTGCCCCCAGCACCGGCCTACCCCCTCAGCAGGCTCTTATCCTGGCCTCGGAGGCCCCAGTACCGGCCTTGCCTCACGGCAGGCTCCGATGCCGGCCTCACTGGCCCCAGCACTGGCCTAACCCCTCGGCAGGCTCTTATCCTGGCCTCGGAGGCCCCAGTACCGGCCTTGCCTCACAGCAGGCTCCGATGCCGGCCTCACTGGCCCCAGCAGCGGCCTAACCCCTCGGCAGGCTCCAATCCCGGCCTCAGAGGACCCAGTACAGGCCTTGTCTCAAGGCAGGCTCCGATGCCGGCCTCGCTGGCCCCAGCACCGGCCTAACCCCTTGGCAGGCTCCGATCCCGGATTTGGAGGCCCCAGCACTGGTCATGCATCAAGGCAGGCTCCGATGCCGGTCTCGCTGGCCCCAGCACCGGCCTAACCCCTCGGCCGGCTCCGATCCCGGCCTCGGAGGCCCCAGCACTGGTCATGACTCAAGGCAGGCTCCGATGCCGGCCTCTCTGGCCCCAGCACCGGCCTAACCCCTCAGCAGGCTCTTATCCTGGCCTCGGAGGCCCCAGTACCGGCCTTGCCTCAAGGCAGGCTCCGATGCTGGCCTTGCTGGCCCCAGCACCAGCCTAACCCCTCGGCAGGCTCTTATCCTGGCCTCGGAGGCCCAAGTACCGGCCTTGCCTCATGCCAGGCTCTGATGCCAGCCTCGCTGGCCCCAGCACCGGCCTAACCCCTCAGCAAGTTCCGGACCCGACCTCGGAGGCCCTAGCACAAGCCTTGCATCATGGCAGGCTCCAATGCCGTCCTCGCTGGCCCCAGCATCAGTCTAACCCCTCTGCAGGTTCCAATCCCGGCCACGGAGGCCTCAGTAGTGGCCTTGCCTCACAGCAAGCTCCGATGTCGGCCACTGGCCCCGGCGCCCGCCTAACCCCTCAGCAGGTTCCGATCACTGTCTCTGTGGTTATTATTTCAAAGGTTCCAGTTGTAATGTATCAGATCTCTTCCTCCCCCGAATATTGGCCACTGGCATTGCCACTGCCTCCACCGTTTCAAATCCTCCCCAGGCTCTTTTTCCACTCTGAATGTTGTCCAGTGTTCCTAAGCATGCGTGATGGTAGCATTCGACATTTGGTGTAATTTCTCCAAAAAAATAAAGTTGGTAAGATCCGGTTTCTGCTTCTCCTGAATACAAGTCTCCACCACCATCGCGAAGAACTCTTTCAACACCGCATTTCTCCTTGGTCTCCGCTAAACTCTCTCCTTATATGTGATGTCTGAGATTCTTAACAATATAGAGAAATAGCAGTCCTCTTTCACGGCGAATTTTTCCATAAGTTCCAGTGCATTTAGATAAGTTTTGTCTGCATCTTCAGTGTCCTGGCATCCATAACGGCTTTCTTACCACCTCTCCGATATTTTTCTTTATCTTTTTCTGTTCTGGGCCTGGTTTCTCCAGGGGTCTGGCAAGCTACTCCCAGTTTGGCCGGGACCCAGAGTCCCGCGATCCGGGCCCCAGCTGGCGTGCCCTGTGCTCGACCCCCGCCCAGAACCCAGCATCTTACTGGGCCTTGTTTCTCCAGGGGTCTGGCGTGCTACTCGCAGTTCGGCCTGGGGCCCAGAGTCCTGCGACCCGGGCCCCATCTGGCGTGCCCAGCCCGCGACCCCCGCCCAGAACCCAACGTCTTACTGGGTCTGGTTTCTCCAGGGGTCTGGCGTGCTACGCGCAGTTCGGCAGGGGCCCAGAGTCCCGCGACCCGGGCCCCATCTGGCGTGCCCCGCCCGCGACCCCCGCCCAGAACCCAGCGTCTTACTGGGCCTGGTTTCTCCAGGGGTCTGGCGTGCTACGCGCAGTTTGGCCGGGGGCCCAGGGTCCCGCGACCCGGGCCCCGGCTTATGTGTGCCGCGCGCGACCCCTGCCCAGAACCCAGCGTCTTACTGGGCCTTGTTTCTCCAGGGGTCTGGCGTGCTACTCGCAGTTCTGCCTGGGGCCCAGAGTCCCGCGACCCGGGCCCCATCTGGCGTCGTGATGTCTCCTTTTTATTTTTTATTTTAATAATTTGGGTCCATTGTCTCTTTTGGCTAGGTTGGATAAGGGTTTATCAGTCTGGTTTATCTTTTCAAACACCAGCTTTTTCTTTTGTTGATCTTCGTATTGCTTATTGTTCTCTACTTCATTTATTTCTGCTCTGATTTTAATTATTTCCTGCATACTACTGGCTGTGGGATTGACCTTTTCCTATATTTTGAGGTCCTTGAGGCGTGTCATTAGGTTGTTTATTTGGTGATTTTCTGCTTTTATTCTAAGAGTGCTCAGTGCTATAAATTTTCCTCTTAAAGGTGCTTTTAAAGTGTCCCATAGATTTTTGAATGTTGTTTCTCTATTTTCATTTAATTCTAGAAACTTTTTTTTATTTTTCACCTAATTTTTTCTATGATCCGGTCCTCACTCAAAAGTATATTATTCATTCTACATGTATTTATGTAGTTCCTTTGAGTCTTCCTGTTGTTGATTCCTACTTTCATCCCATTATGATCTGAAAAGATGCAAGGAATTATATTACAGTTTTCGAATTTACTGGTATTTGTTTTGGGGCCCAGAATGTGGGCTATTTCAGAGAAGGTTCCATGAGCAGCTGAGAAGAAAGTGTGTGCAGTTGTTGTTGGTTAGAATATCCTGTGTGTGTGAGGCCCTCTGCAACTCAGTGAGACCCGGCTTCAAAATAAAGAATAAAAAATAGGGCAGGGGGTATAGCTCAGAGGTCGAATGCCCCTAGGTTCCATCCCCAGACCCGCAAAAAAAAAAAAAAAAAAAAAAAAAAAAAAAAGAATATCCTGTGTGTGTCTTTTAGATACATTTGGTTTATACTGTTCTTTAGGTCTAAAGAATGTTTATGGATCTTTTGTCTGGAAGATTAATCTAGTGCTGTGAGAAGTGTGTTACATGTGTTACATTATTATATGGGGGTCTATCTAAGTCTTCATGTACAAAAACTTTGTTTTATAAAAGTGGGCACACCCACATTTGGGGAATAAATATTTACTATCATTATATCATCTTGTTGAATTGTTCCCTTTATTAGTAAGAAATGACCCTTTTTGTGCCATCTGATAAGTGTTAGCTTAAATTCCTTGTCAGATATGAGAGTTGCCACCCCTGCTTGTTTCCAGGCTCAAGTTTCATGGTATATCTTTTTCTGGTCTTTCACCTTTAGCTTATGAATATCTTTGCCCATAAGGTGATTTTGTTGCTGAGGGTACACAGTTGGATCTTGTCCTTTAATACCCATTGCTAATCTATGCCCTTTATTTCTGTTTTTCTCTTTTTTGTGTGTGGTACTGGGGATGGAACCTAGGGGCTTTCTACCCTTGGGCTACACTCCCACACCTATTTTATATTTTATTTGGAAACAGGGTCTCACCAAGCTGCTGAGAGCCTAAGTAGCTGAGGCTGGCTTCGAACCTGCACAATCCTCCTGTCTCAGCCTCCCAAGTACTGGAATTACAAGTGTGTGCCACCCTGCCCAGCTTAGTCTATGCCCTTTAATTAAGGATTTTAGACCTTTGACATTCAATGTTATAATCGAGAGATTATTTTTGTTTCCTGTCATTTTTAATTATATTTTCTGTTTAATAGAGTGTTATTTCTTCACTTAATTGCTTCTCTGGTGGAAGTCACCCTTTCTCTGGTTGTGATTTTTACTTTTTTTTTTCTTCTTTGTGTTTTATTTCTTTAAGTAGTTTCTTTAGTGCCAGCTTGGTAGTCATGATTTTTTTTTCTTTCTGCTTGTCTTGGTAGGTTTTTATTTCTCCATCAATTTTGAATGATATCTTTGCTGGATATAGTAGTCTTTGTTGAAAGTTGCTTTCTTTCAGGGTTTGGATTACATCATCCTAGTCCATTCTGGCTTTCATGATTTTGGTTGAGAAGTCAGGATTGACTCTTTTTGTTTCGTGTCTGAATGTCACCTATCCATTTGCTCTTGATGCATTAAAATTTCTCTCATTGGTCTTTAAGTTAATCATTTTTATTATTAATAGCATGGAGTTCTTCTTTGATCTTGTCTTAGTGGGGTTCTGAATGTTTTCATATAGATGTTCATCTCACTTTCCATATTTTGGAAATTCTCAGATATCATTTCTCTGAAGAGGTTTCTAGTGCCCTTGGTTTATGCTTCTAGAACTTTTTAAAATGCCTATTATTTGTATATTAGGTTGCTTTATATTATCCCATATTTTTTTAATATCCTGGTCAAGTCATATTGTCTTCTCTATATTGGTAATGGAGTGGTCAGTTTGGGATGTGCTGTCAATTCTAAAAGTGTGATTCTATTTTTCATGTGGTCTAGTCTGCCAGAGGATGATTTCAATAGAGATTTTTATTTCATGTATTGTCTCCTTCATTTCACTCAGGGCCTCCTTTTGATTCTTATTTAGGGCCTCAGTGTTTCTACTGATATGTTCTTTCATATTCTGTACACTTTAACTGATTTCATTTCTAAGGCCCTTTATAATACTGAAGATCAAAATTCTGAATCTTTTCCTGACATTTTGTTCAGTTTTATATCGGTGATCTCTGTTGCTGATGAGTTGTAGAAATTTATTTCTTCATCATTAATCTTCATTCTCATATTTTCAGAATTCTCAGATTTGTACCTCTGTTGTATTGGCATTCTCTTTCTCTTTATGTGGGAGTCCTATATCTGTCCCAGCATGTGTCATGGTTGGATGAGTTATTTTACCCCACAGATATCTCTGCTAGTGGTCCTACCATGAATGCTGAAGACTCCACACGGGGTGTGGGGAAGGAGGACAAACTGCCAACCCTAGGTTCTGCTCAAGTGTCGCTAAGGACTGTCTGGTAATTCTGACTTCCGCTGTGTCCAACTATAGCCCCAGCTCCCAGCTCTGAAGGGGTCTTTTGCAAACTCGCAGATCCCATGGGTTTGTTTCTTGCCATGCAAGTCCCTGCAGCTGTGCAGGCTCCTGCTGGGTAGTTTGTAAACCCGGGGTCTTGATGAGCTCTGCTGTGCCCACTCCTGTCACTGTGGGAAAGGTCTGTAGTCTCTCATTCCTGCAGAGTTCCTCTGCAGCCACGGGAGTTCACTGGGAGGTTTGGCTGGGCAGTGTGGGGTGTCCTGGTCTTGAGGTACAAGACCTCAAGCCTGGGGGGAAAGATGCAATTGCCTTTGGTTTTAGTTCCCTGCCATCACTGGCTGGGCAAGATTTAGCTTCTTCTTTGCTGGAGTTGGTCTCTGAGAGCTGCCGTGTCCCCGCATCTACTAGATACCATGACAGCTTTCCAAGATGGCACCATCTCTGCTCTCTGCTCACCAGAGGAGATGTGGGGAGCTCTTTTCAGTTCTTGGCTCTCTGTGCTGCCTCCGATTCTAACACATCTGGACTGTCTTTCTTCTGTCGAGTTCTGACTGCCAAGAAGCAGTCCTCCCACAGGTTGGGATCTAAGTCTCTAAGCAGCCAAAGCATGCTGTCTTCCTCTCTCCCACCACCTTTAAACCCTCTAGAATAGGCTGCTTTTTTATATATTTTTCCTCTAATCTTTTAGACTAAATCTAACAGGAACCTATTTAATTGTATTTAATACTTTATAAGTCAAAGTTGGAATATAACTATATGTTTATAAATTATATAGTTTAGATATGCAAGACTTATATTTACATAGTTATAAATATCATTAACTGTAGGACTAATTATATTTATAATTATAAATATATGATAAATATATGTAATTATAAATATAAGTATCCCCAGACTGAGAGTTTGCAGATAAAATTGGCTTTTTCTTTTGGCCATATTCTGATATTCTCTAATTTCAAAACTCTTTAGGGAACATAATAAAAACTCAAAGCAAATTATCCATGTTAGTTTTCTACCATGAGGTAACAAACTACCATAGAATTAGCAACCGGACATACACTTCCCCACTCTCCAACCCCACACACATTTCTTATCTCTGTTTCTGTGCTCAACTTAGCTGAGTCCTCGACCACTTATGGTTTCACAGGCTGAAATCGAGGATAAGGCTGGGCTGCATTTTCATATGAAGGCTGGAATGGGAAAGGATGGACTTCTACTCTCAGAATGTGGGCTAAACTAATGATCTCATGACTGCAAAACTGAAGGCAGGGCTTCTTGTCATCACCTAGAAGCTACCCTCGTGTTCTTGAAGCTGTCTGTCCTCAATTCCTTAGAGGCCACCTCCAGTCCATAGGGCTCCCTACAGGTTTCTGCCATCTGAACCTTAATAACATAAAGCTGACTTCAGCAAGCCAGCAAGGAGAGTCTTTAGAGCAACTCAATATACGACAAAGTCTTTTTTGATGCAGCCTAATCCCATAAGTCCTGTTCCACAACTTCCACCACATCCATCACCTTCACCATAGCCTATTGTTCAGAGGCAAACCACAGGTCCTGCTCAGGACCACACAAAGCGATGAACACTGCCAACCCCAGAGTATATCACACAATCTGCCCCTTCTCTCACTTCAAAACCTCTTTCGGTTTTGTTCAACTAAGAATGAGTTTTTAATTTTAAATGAAGTATACTATATATTAGACATAAGTTAAAGATACCCATTTTTAAGCCTTTGACGGTATTTGGAAAGATAGTTGCTACATTATCTAATGGGAAGGAGAATGCATACAAATACGTGAATATTAATCAAATATATTTTCTTGTAAATTCGTATAACTAGACATTGTGATATGTAGGTATATTTAAATAAAAATGTAAAAGGCATTTAGCATCTTTTAGATTTAAATGCTTGCTTGCTACATTTGATAATATTTTATATTTGCAAAAGCAAAGCCACCATCCAAATTAATGGGAGTAATTAGCAGATTGGGCTTCTTACCACAGGCAAGTGTCTGTCTTTTAGTGTTACAAATGAGCATTTAAGAATTGAAGCAGCAGGTGGCATATTCTCTGAGAACAAAATGATTATTTAACATAATTTTATGACAAATGAGATAGCCATATTAATTCCCACTTAAATATAGATTATGTAAATAAATTCTAAATATTCCATTTTATTTCAATTTTATTTCATATTAATTTAATCTGCGAGAAGCACGTGTAAAAGGTATTATTTGGCAATTTTTTTTCTTGGGTTCTAGTCTGTTGATAGTTTATAAATCTTTTTCCATCAATTTAGGCAGTACGGTCTCAATTCTTTACTATGGCTTGGTTGCCCCTCAAAGCTCATGCACTGCAGACTTAGTCTCCAGAATGGCAGTGTAGAGGTGGTACGTTACCTTTAAAAGGTGGAGTTTAGTGGGAGGTTCTTAGGTCGATAGGGCCGTGCTCCGAGAAAGGACTGGGAACCCCAGTCCCTCTGGCTTCCTGTTTAACCATGTGACTTCCCCCTCACACACAATGCTACCATAAAGTGATGCAAACAAGAGTGCCCTCACCAGAGCTGAGCCACTGATAGTGCCAAGCCCTTGAACCTCCAGAACTGTGAGCTAAATTAGCTTCTTTTCTTTATAAACTTGGGCTGCTTTGGTGATTTTGTCATAGCAGTGGAAACCGAGTAAGACCTTATTATGGTTACATATTCAGAAACTCATTTTTTAACCTGAAAGATAGCCTTAATATTTAATTTTTACTTTACTAACTGACATAACTCGTAGTATGATTTTAATAATTGTCTTTGGGCTCCATTTACGGGTAAAAAAGCGAGTTAAAAATTTCAACCCAGAAAAGATATCTTTGATATTTGATTTATTAACATATGATTGTCTTTATCAGTCTCTATGGATCTTGCTAAGCTGCAATCCTTAGACAAATCAACTAACCTATTGAGCCTCAGTGTAACAGTCATAGTAATTATTACCAAATAAAGTTATTAATTTGTAAGATAATATGTAGATATGCCTTATTCTGGGAAACCTAAAAATTTTTGTTCCCTTCATCCGTGTCCCCCACTGTCTAAAACATACGTGCTCTTTACAATTGGGTGAGCCCTTACCTTCTCAACATGTTGCTACTCCCCCCCCAAAAAGTAGTCATAACCACCACTTGTCCAAATTATGACTGTGTTCCTAGCTTATTTCATTAGTAACCATCTTAAATTACAATGGAAACATCACCAACTATCAGGAGAATGCAAACTGAAACCACACTCAGAGGTTACCTCACTCCAATTAGTTTTCACCTCATTTATGACTATTCTTTCAAGAGATATTTTCCTCAAATGTTGTATGCTAACTTGCTTTTTGTCTTGTTTATTTTTTCTCTATTAAAATGTCTTTACAAAATTCCTAGTTTACTGATGCTCTTTTCTGTCTGTGTCTCAAAGTTCACTTACTTAGTGTTTGTTTCTCTTTATTTTTGTGGTATTCACAAAAAAAATTAAAAATATTATGTAAGAGTCAGGTGTGGTAATACACACTTATAACCCCGGCATTCAGGAGGCTGAGACAGTAGGATCACAGTTCATGAACAGCCTTAGCTACTTAGTGAGGCCCTTTGTAACTCAGTGAGACCCTGTTTCAAAATAAAGAATAAAAAATAGGACTGGGGTGTAGCTCAGTGGTAGAATGACCCTGGGTTCCATTCCCAGTACTGCAAAAAATATATATATAAAAGATGGATCAAAGACCAAGGAATTAGGCCAAAATCTTTGTAATTACTAAAATAAAGTTTAAGACCAACTCGCCAATATATATGGACTGGTAGAGACTTCCTCAATAAGACCCTTAAAGTTCAGGAAATAAAATAATCAATAAATGTGATGTCAACAATTTAAGAAGCTCCCACACAGCAAAGGAAATCACCAGGAACCTAGACAGAGAGCTTAGAAAATGAGAAAAAAAAAATCTTTACCAACAACTCCTCTGATAGAGGACTAATAACTGGAATATATAAAGAAACTTTAAAAGATTAGCACCAAAAATCAAGTAACCAGAAAAATGGACAACTGAACTGAACAAATATTTCTCAAAATAAGAGACACAAATGGCCAACAAATATATGAAAAAATATTCACTATTACCAGCAATAATGGAAATGCAAATCAAAACTACACAGATTTCATCTAACTGAAGTTAGAATGGCAGTCATCAAGAATACAGACAACAATAAATGCTGGCAAGGAAGCTGGGCATGATGGCACACCCTTGTAATCCCAGTAGTTGGGATGCTTAGACAGAAGGATCACAGGTTCAAATCCAGCCTCAGCAACTTTGTGGGGCTCTTCACAATTTAGTGAGACCCTGTTTCCCAATAAGAAATAAAATTGTGTTGGGGGGTGTTGTTTGGAGGTAGAATGCCTCTGAATTCAGTCTCCAGTACCAAAAATTGAAAAATAATAATAAATACTGGCAAGGATGTGGGAAAATAGAAACTCTTATACACTGCTAGTGGGAGTGTAGGTTAGAACAACCACTATGGAGATCAGTGTGAAGGTTTCTCAAAAAACTAGGAATGGAAACACCATGTGACCCAGACATACCATTCCTCTGTATTTTTCCAGACGAATTAAAGTTAGAACACTGTATTGACATATGTATTCCATGTTCACAGCCCTACAAATCCCAAATAGCCAAATTATGGAACCAACCTCCATGCCTGTCAACAAATGAGCGGATTAAAAATATGTGCCATACACACACAGTGGAATTATACTCAGCCCTGAAGAAGAAAAAAATGGTGTTATTTGCAGATTACGATTAACTGAGATCATCCGGTCTCAGCAACTTAGGGTCATGTGTTTTTCTCTCATATGTAGAAGCAAGAGAGAAATAGGAAATAAAAATAACTTCAGATAAATAAGGAGTGAGATCAATTTAATAGTAGAAGGAGATTGAAAGAGGGGGTGGGAGAAGGTTTAAGTAAGGAAACAGTTCAAATTATTTTATGTCAATGTACAAAAATATCTCTACCAACCTTCCTAACATGTATGGGAGTGGGGAGCAGGTGAGAGGGTCGTGGAGGGTAGTACACCAAGAGATGTGTGCGTATCTGGATATCACTGTGAGTTTCACTATGATGTTTAATTACAAAATACCAGTAAAATATAAAAATAACAATAGAAATAACGCATCTCCTTCTACTATTAAATTGATCTCACTCCTTATTTATCTGAAGTTATTTTTATTTCCTTTTTCTCTCTTGCTTCTACATATGAGAGAAAAACACATGACCCTAAGTTGCTGAGACCGGATGATCTCAGTTAATCGTAATCTGCAAATAACACCATTTTTTCTTCTTCAGGGCTGAGTATAATTCCACTGTGTGTGTATGTATTTTTAATCCGCTCATTTGTTGACAGGCATGGAGGTTGGTTCCATAATTTGGCTATTTGGGATTTGTAGGGCTGTGAACATGGAATACATGTCTCACTACAGTGTTCTTTTTTTTTTTTTTTTTTTTTTGGTGGTACTGGGGTTCCTGGAAGCCCTTCTACCTCCGGGCTACACTCCCAGACTTATTTTTACATTTTTATTAGGAAACAGGGTCTCCTAAGCCAGCGCGGCGCAGCTGGCTTCGAACCTGCACGATCCTCCTGTCTCCTCCTCCCAAACGCGGGGATTACAAGCGTGCGCCACGACGCCCGGCCTCACTACAGTGTTCTAACTTTAATTCTTTTGGGAAATACAGAGGAAAAAAAACACACAAAAAGTTTTTTCTATTTAGCATGATATATTCTAATGAAACTTGATATGAATCAATTAGGCACATAGTAAGGGTCCCTGTACAGGGATGGAGATGAGAGTTAAGGACACCGATGTGTCATGGTGCCGCATTGTGAAGTTAGCAACATCAGAAAACTGTATCACCCTCTTCTATATGACCCACAGGCCAAGTGGTTGTCTAAACCTAGATAAGTGGCTAAATAGAGTAGGGGAGCCGAGAGGAGCCATAGCCCTTGATAGAAAGGGGCATACGTTGTCTCTAATATGCACAAACTAGGGAGCATTGGGGATACCAGAGCGACTCCAGATAATGGAGGGGAAACCTCAGCAAAGCTAGAATGGAAGGAGAGGAAGAAGGCTGAGGGTGATTCATGGAGGAGCTACATCCGAATATGTGTAAAAGTATAAATATAGCATGGTCAACCTGGACACTCATTGTTGGAAGGGGGAGGGGAGCGGGGGAGAGGGCACCAAGGACAGTCTAAATGTATGCCATTTTCACTATGTTCCACATAAAAATAAAATAAAAAAGAATCATATTAAATTGTATCAAAATTTTGAATAAAAAGAGGTACAGCCAAACCAGATAAGATGCCAGGGATAGAAAGAGGATAATAAGTGTATTTCTCCTGTTTCCTGGTGCCCTCAGTCAGCAAAAAGACAGAATGCTCACCAAGCCCAGTATTCAATTGACTTTTTATTACCAGTGAATTTATCTTTGCTTTGGTAATTATCAGCATTTCATTTCCCTTAAAAGAACCAGCTATATTTTTCCTCTTTTGCTTTTAATGTTCTTTCTCAAGATCTGTACAATATAAGTTTTGTTTGTTTGTTAATTTGTTTGCTGGTACTGGGGATGGAACCCTTCTACCTCTGGGCTACACTCTCAGACATATTTTTTTATATTTTATTTGGAAACAGGGTCTCTTAAGCCAACGAGGCTGCGCGATCCTCCTGTCTCCGCCTCCCAAGCGCGGGGATTACAAGCGTGCGCTGCCACGCCCGGCTTAAAATATAAGTATAGTTTAAGTATCTATTAAATATCATTGTCATAAATGTTTCAAATATTTTTCTTGGTTTTCATTTGATCTTTATGTTTCCATAGTGCCTTTAAGGTACAGGAGACATATGTGTATAGGTAAATATAGCAAAGACTGAACCCAGGGGAATTCTACCACTGAGCTATACCCCCAGCCCCACATTTTACTTTATATTTTTTTAAGGTGTAGGGATAGAACCCAGGGGCATTTGACCTGTAAGCTACACTTCCTGCCCTGTTTTTTATTCTTTATTTTGAAACAGGGTCTCACTAAGTTGTAGAGGGCCTCACTAAGTAGCTGAGGCTGTCCATGAACCACGATCCTCTGGTCTCAGCCTCCCAAGTGCTGGGATTACAAGCGTGCGCCACCACGCCTGGCTAACTTTTTTTTTAATTTTGAAACAGGGTGTAAGTTTCTGAGGGTCTTGCTAAATTGTTGAGCTTGGCCTCAAACCTTTGATCCTCCTGTCTCAGTTTCCTAAGTACCGGGATTACAGGTGTACGCCACGATATCTAACTTGGATTTTTTGCTTTTATTCAGAAATATCTTCCTTAATCATTTACTACTCTAACATTTATAGATTTTGTGATATCTATGATTTACAGATTTTTAAACAGTTCAGAATTCTCTTTTCCATGTGCGCCTAGATAACAAGTCTAAGGGATGTATGCGTTTTCTTATAAATATAAAGTGAACCACAATAAAATTATAAGCAGTGTGAGCCAATATTGATTAATGAACCAGGCAGGTCTAAATCCAATGTTGTTCAGAATTTCCATAAAGGACCACAGGTGAATGGAGACTTTTCTAGAATCAACGTGGAAGTAAAAGAAAGAAAACACTCGATCAGTGACAGACCTATAGTTGGCTTCCCGGGGCCTTCAGCTGGAATGCCCCTGGTTATATAAGTTTGTTGACTATTTCTGATTGGATGCATTTCAGTTCTGATTTCTTTAAATACAGGTGCTATGGTCTGAATGTGGGTTAGAAACTTAATTCCCAATGCAATAGCACTGGTGGATGGATCCCAAAGGGAGATTATTTAAAAAAAAAAAAAAAAAAAAAAGGTTTGCAGCAGCAGGTTCGTTGTACCCTGATCTTCAGATACAGCGAGAAACCCTTGCCAGTCACAGAGACCGGAGCCTTAATCTTGCAGTCGCAAGCTCCAGAATTATGGAGAGGTTGGGGACTCTGTTCTGTATAAATTACCCAGCTTCAGAAATTTTGTTACAGCAGCATGAATGGCTAAGACAACAGGCATTTGCAAGAACCGGATCAAGTTAAGATGTGCTGATGTTCATAAACCAAGCAAGGTTACGGGCACTTGTGAAGCTTAACGGGCTTTGTCTGTTTGGGGATTCTTTAGACCTGGTCTCCATTTTAATTTTCTTCAACATTTTAGATAAGTGTGTGTGTGTGTGTGTGTGTGTGTGTGTGTGTGTGTGTGTGTGTGTGTGTGTGTATAAATTCACCCTTTTCAATTTGGCAACATTAATCTCTCCTCATCTTGCATTTACATTACTGGCAACACTAACTGAATCGCTTATAAGCCTTTTTGAATTATTATTCATAAAATATGAAGTGGCTTTTTTCCTTCCAGAAAAAAAAATGTACATAAATAATTATGAGATGTCTGTACACAGAGCAGTTTTTAACTAAAAGTTCAAGCTGCCCCCAATTGGGGGGGGGGGGATTATGACCCAGCCTAGGCTGTGATTCCGATTAAATTAAAAGCTGTTTCCACACTTTTAAAAATAAGCAGCAACGTGTCCAGGAGCCATGCCTGCGTTCAGTGATGAATGACTTTTCTCGCTGCACCCTGGGGGACGGGGCTCGTGAATCCACTGCGCTCAGCACCTCTCTCTTTCCCTGGGCCACCTGCTAATTTGCTGGAAGCAACAGAATTGATGTTAATATTTTTGTTTCTTCACTCACTAAATTACCTTCATGCCCCAAAAAGTCTAGTTGGTATTTTATTCCTCAAAGCATCAATAGTTGATTTGCAGGAGGAAGCAAAAAAACCGATAGCAGAGGGTGCTTGACTTGAGTGCCTTGCAGGTAGACAAGTCCTGTGACAGGCTCAGTGCCTCCAGCTTCTGCTGGGAGCCAACGCCTTGCTGGGCAGTACCTAATGGAGGCCTGTGTGCAGCCTTAGAAAACCTCTGTTTAATTCCATTATTCTTTGAGCAAGTCATTCTCTATCACCTTCATCACTTCTGGACTTGAGAGATGTTTTAGGGAATCTGTTGTAAATAAATAATTTTGACAGTACCCAGGATAGGATTTGTAATTCTTATAATATTAAGAAGAACAATGGATTCAGAGACGGAGGTGCTCAATATAGGACCCGGGAAGGAGGAGGGCAGGAATGAAAATGAACATTTAAGAATGCCAAGAACCACGTGCTGTCAGACAAGGCGGCCCCAGCCCGCCCGGCCCCGCGGGGCCTCTGGGTCGTGTGCTGATTGAACGAGCAGGAAAATCTCATTTAAACCAAGTGGGAAATTATAGTTACCAAATTGGCAATTACTTCATTCACATATATATCTTTCATTGCTGTGTATCCATCACTGCGTGGGTCACTTCTGACCTTAAGGCTCTCTACAATCCCTGATTTCATTAGCGTTAAAAAAAACTTTATATATATAAAATATATATACTCTCTGAACACTGACTGGCATGGATTCCACGCAGAAAGATCAACTGTGCAAACCCAGCCGAGTATCGCTAGCACCCCCCAAGTTACTGTGCTGTGAACCCGGGGTCCAGACTGCTAATACTTTGTTGGAAGTGCTTTGGACATGGAAACCAGCTAATGCATCTTCTGTGAAGAGATTCGGTATGTGCGCACTCTGAAAACCAAAACGCTGAGGTCCTTCCCCGCACAGAGTCTCATATTACATAAGAAAACGGCTGCTTCACCAACCCTGACCGTCGCGCCGCCCTGAACGCATCCTCCAGGTCTAAAGCCCAGGCACACCGCGTTATTTGTAACAAGCCAAGGGTTCTGCCCTACTTACAGCTCTTGCCTCTGCTGTCTGACTCATTAAAATATTGTCACCTGTGATGAGTCTGTTTTTTAAATGATTCATTTACCCAAGTGCTGATGAACGTTTATTGCAGGGACGCCTTGGTAACAGGTGGCAGGAGTGAAAGGAAAAGAGGACGGCCATTGGCTGGTCTTCTCGGAGCTAAATATCCTACCAGGGAGATAAGCACATTAAGAAAGAAACTGCAGTGATAGTGCTAAGTGCTGTGATCTAATTTGAAATTGTAAATAAAATACGTATGTGGCAAGATTATCTACTCTGGTCACATGATCACATGTTTAGTCAATACTCACCGGCATCATTGAATGTGTAAGAGGACATTTTGGCTGATGCTGGAAGGATGCTAGATTCAGTTGAAAGATGACATTGTAGGGGGAGCAGTGGAGAAAGAAGACGGAGACCAGCAGAAGGATTTGGCCCAGAAGACCAGAAGCCAAAGACAGCGAGGCTTTTTGAAGAACTAAACCCAGGACAGCCGACGTAAGGCTCAGAGGAGTGATTGGATTGGGGCAGGTCGAGGCCACAGAAGGACTTCTAACACAGTTTAAAGAACCTGAACTGGGCGTGGTGGTACACGTCTGTAATCCCAGTACTCGGAAGGCTGAGACAGGAGGATCCTAGGTTCACAGCCAGCCTTAGCAACTTAGCAAGGCCCTCTGCAACTTAGTGAGACCCTGTTTCAAAATAAAATAGGGCTGAGGGTGTAGCTCAGAGGTAGAATGCTCCTGGGTACAACACTCAGTACCACAAGAGAAGAAAAGAAAAAGAAAGAAAAGGGAAGGGAAAGAAACCAGAGGACGGGGAGATAGGGAAGGAGGGAGAGACCAGCGGAGGGAGGAAAAGAAAAAGGGAGGTAGAGAAGAAGGACCTGAAACGTATATTTGCATAGCCAGACAACCACAGTGATCACCAAGGCAGGTACTAAATAAGAATAGACTTTCTTTTGTATTATTAACAACATCAAATTTGTCTATTTCTGAGCACTAATTGGAGGTATAATGTGAAAAAGCGTGGCAAACAGATGGCCCCCAATAAATGTTTAATGATTCTAAAACTGACTTTAGCAAATAAAAATTATAACTTTACCCATTTGTAATGATTTTATGATACACATATGCAAATTCCCTTATTGATCATCTCAGCAAATAGTATTTTATCTTTCAAAACAGTTCTCTAACCTTTAGCAAAAGCTTGATTTGAAATAAAAACATAAAGGCACCGAAATAGATGATTGCAAATTTTCCAATGCACTGAAATATAATTATAAGCACATTGAATGGAAGCACTATAAATAAAAATAACTCATCAGGTTGCTTTTATAACCTGAGCAGTGCTCAGTAATTAAGCCAAGAAATTAAATTCTTTAAAATTAAAAAGGCAATTCTATACCTCAGATCTAGCAATGGTTTTCAAGGAACTAATTGGTCTCCCAATTTTGAAACAGCCCTGGCTTGATCAAATGTCTTGAATATTCGCGCCTCTCAAAGACTATCTTCTTCTAACAAATTCACAATGTAAATTTTTATGTCAGCTTGAATAGGCCGCACAGTTTTAAAACTGTGTGTGTGTGCCTGAGTGTTTCTGGCAAAGAGCTTCACAGGCGCGAATCTCATTAAAAACATTTGATGGTATAATTTGTATTAGGAAAATCTTCAGAGTTACAAAAATACAGCCTCTTGCTGATGACACATTATTCTTTCTAGTCTACCTGATAGAATTCTAGTTGAGCACTTGTAAACTACTGAAATACACTTAGGGTATTTTTGTCTATGTATACATGCAGAACATAATCCAATGGCAGAAATAAAGTATAGAATCATGAATTGATTACAACTACCCACGAAAAAGGCATAAAGATTTTCATAGTATTCCAGGTATTCTGTGATATATATTTTTTTACAGATTTCTTAGCATGTACCAATAATCGATCTTATTTTCCATATGTGAGTGAAAACTTCATTGACTTTAGCCTCTTCCCAGTGTCCCCACATTTCTTGAAGAATGCATTTAGTTTTTACTTTTTTTTTAGTGTTTATAGAGAGCTTAAAAACTGTTGAAAAGTTGTTTAGAAATGCAGACATATATATAATTATATATGTATCATATATATTTATGTTTGTATATACACATATTTCTACATGCATATGTATGCATATCTATATATATACACACATATTTCTATGGATATAGATGATTGATTATAGATAGATGGATAGATGATAGATAAGGAAAAAATAGGTTAGTCCCTCCTATACTCCCTTCCTAATTAAAAAAGATGGGTCTCTGGGGGTGGTGCCTCATGCCTGTAATACTATATTTGACAGACTGAGATAGGAGGATCGCAGGTTTAAGGTCAATCACAGCAACTTAGCGAGACTCTCAGAAACCTAGGGTGAGCAAGTTTGAAAATTAAAAAATCAAAAGAGCTGAGGGTGTAGCTCAGAGGTAGAATAGCCCTGGGTCCAATCCCCAATACCCCCACAAAAAAGAAAAGAGAGATGGGCCTTTACCACATGGAAAACTGGAAGCGAAACAAGCAGCCCCTCTTTCTGTGCCCCTACCATCTTGGAGGTGCCTCGCTCCCCTTGCTACTTCAGAAGAGAGAGAGAGAGAGGAAGGGCTTATATCATACCTTACGTCATATGCTATTCTTTCTTCTTATCATTAAATCCTGCCCACATTTCTATAAATCATCTCTTTATCAAATTCTCCATAATCACCCCATTTGTGTGTCCTCTGCTCCTGTAAGAACCCTGCCAAAGACACTCATTGGCACCAGTAACAGTCCCAAGAAATAAACTTTTCAAAAGGATCCTGAAAATGGGCTGCTAGTATTTTTCAGAGGTGCGTAGAACACCACTTTGCTGTGGGACAGTAGCTATGTTAGGCCTCAGAGGAAGGTGTCGTACAATGATGCCAATGTTTCCTGAAGATGACTTGGGAGAGGTGCAGGTGAAGGCCAGGTGTGGGATAGAGCTGGGAGCTCTGAACATCAACATTATAATAAAATAGAGCCACCTAGCTGTTCCCAAGAGCCCTTGAGGGCATACACAGATAGCCAAGGCTGTTGAAATTTTTTAAGAAAGTGGAAAATTAGAATTTCTTGGTGGCAACTTTGAAGGAATGCCTCATCTAGAGTCCCAGGATGAATCCAGAATCAGGAAGCCAAGCCCAGGGTCTGATTTGGGGTGATGAAGAGCTGTAGCCATCTGCATTTATCCTTGGGCTTATCAAATGACTCATCCACTACCATCTCATCTCACACAACATTGCCCCTGGCCCGGTAGACACTTTTTCTAGCAAAGTTTAACAAGCAGCCCACTCCCATATCAATCACAGAACCACACGCCCCATCTCAGAAGCCAGATGGGAGAGAATGCCTTACACGTCAGGTGTAGTCAGTAGAACATGGTGTCCGTCTTGAACCAGAAATCAACACATTGCTCAGTGATCTAGGGGTCCAAACACCAAAATGTAGAGGTCGAAGTATCCCTTTCATTATCATACCAAGAAATATAGTTGATGGACGTTTTTCTTTTTTTTTCTTTGGCAACACTGTGATCGAAAGAGATCAAAGGCCTGAATGTCCAGGAAGCAACATCCCTACCAGAGTGTACTGACAGGGGTTGACAGCTTATTTATGAGACAGATCTCTGGCCATTTGGGATCATCATAATCTGGACTAAAAGATTGAGAGAGAAACAAAGAAGATGAATTTTTATTACCCAGGAGGAAATCAGAGTTGCTGATACCCAATAGTGAGGAGGAATATTTACTAAGAAAACCATGTCCAGAAGCTGAGGGTCGCGTCAGGATGCCTCTTAAAGCACCATGGTCCATGAGTCCTGCTCTATGAAAACACAGGGAACTGCATGAAGAGCAAGACCACCTAGGACACAGGGTTGCCTGGGTTGGTTGGTTGGTTGGTTGGTTGGTTGGTTGGTGGGTGGGTTGGTAGGTTGGTTGGTTGGTTGACTGGCTGGTTTTGTTCACCACTCCCAAGAAAAGAACATCGTTAACCCAAGGGGCTGGAATATAATAAAGCACAGAGTGATAGAAAAAAGTCTTATTGACTTTGGCTTTATGGTAGCTACATAAATGGGGACTACAGCAATATTTTGTTGTTCTTGCTGTTGCTGTTGATAATTATTACCCTTTTTTTTTCTAACTACCTTAGATGAACATAAATAGTGTCACTAGTATTTTAGATTTACAGATGGGAATGTGTTCTCATTGATAATCTCCCCAAGATGTTACATTCTATCATCAGATTTTGAAACTCATTGTGTTGAATGCGTAAGTTTTTTCTACCCATAAAAAAATAATCCAGGGTGATTGGGAGGCTGAGACAGGATGATTTCAGGCTCAAGGGCAGCCTCAGCAAGTAAGACCCTCAGCAACTTAGCAAGACCCTGTTGCAAACTAAAAAAATAAAATAGGGCTTGGGGTATAATTCAGAGGTAGAATGCCTGTGGGTTTAATCTCTAATACCAAAACAAGCCCAAAAAATCGAGAGTGTCTGTAAGAGACAAAAAATTATTTTTCTGTATATCTCTATTAATCTGTCCCAATTGTGAACACTAGCAGGATATCAGAGCCAGGGGAGAGAAGAGGTTGGTGGCTTCATTTTCTGGCTTCTTACCTGCTGGGTCTTTTCAGCTAACTAAAGGTCATATCTTCTTCCCAGGTGACCACTGTCCCTGGGTGTCTGAAAGTACAAGGGAAGAGAAGTCTTCCAGACTACAGCCAGGTCTGTGAGATTGCATTATTCTTTGATAATTCCCCTAAACCCTCCCCTCCCTCTCTAAATATTCCCTTCATTAACTTTCTCCAATTTTCCTATTTAACTTAGCTAAAGGCAAAAGCATGAAACAGACATGTACTTTAAGCATTTTAACTGGAAAAATACAAGGTATTTTCCAATCTATTAAACTAGGTTTACTACTTTTTGTCTTCTATTATCTTTCTTGCATAAACTTAACTCACAGTGTATTATGTAATTTTTTTCTCCTTTTCTGGTTTCAGGGTTTAATGTAGAATGAAAACAGAGGAGTTCTTGTGAGTTCAGAATTCTAGATTTTTTTTAATTCTCTTATTCTCTTATACCTTTAAATCAGCAGCAAAAATTTTTGTTGACTTTCAATGAAATAGTTCTAATGCATTCAACCTGGGGTCAACCTCTGAGCTACATACTCAGCCCTATTTTTTGAAACAGGGTTTTGCTTAAGTTGCTGAGGGCCTCACTAAGTTGCTGCGGCTGGCCTCTTGAGTTCTGGGCTTATGTGTATGCACCACCACACCCAACTTCAGCTACATTTTTGTAAAAGAAAAATTCTATTTTTGCATGAACCTATTTTTAACTGGCACAATATATAATTAAAATACACAAAATGATGACATATCTGACTAGCCTATGCAGGTTTGGGGAATAATAACCACTGGCCAAGAAAAGAGTTATACTCTTGGGAGGAGGATTAGAAAATGCACAAAACTGACCACAAGAGTTCAATATACTGTAGGAATCTATGGGTACGTTTTACTGAGGGATAGTCAGCATTGGCAAAGCCAGTACGTTAGGCAGACAGTGTCTCAGTCAGCATTCTCAGTGCTATAACACAAAGACTGACTACACAACTTAGAGGAAGGAAAATGTATTTGCTCACAGTTTTCTTCAAGATTTCAGGTTCAGTCTATGTGAGGCCAGGATTTGTGATCTCAGGGCATGGCGAGTGGTGGGAGCAAGAGAGGAAGAGATCAACGCTCTGTTTTCACATCATGGAGGTCAGAAGCAAGAAAGGCAAGCAAGAAAAGGAGCACAAAGGAGCACAGTCCTTAAGGCCACAGAGCCCCGGGACTCACCTTCTCCAGCCACCATCCACCTGCCTGGGTTACTGCCCAGTAAATTCATTACAATGGAAGGGTTTGCACACCGATGAGATTACAACACTTGTGCTTTAATTACGTCAACTCTGAACATCAAAACATGAGCTCTTTGGGGAACACTCTGTGTCTAATCATAGCAGGCAAAGTTAGGTTAAGAAAATTACTATAGTGCACCCCTAGGAGGGCTTAGAACGCCTTGGAGGAATGACTTGAACATTCCTTAAAGGGTCTGGGGCAAATCACAAAGAATGCCAGCATGTAAGACATGAACCAGGAGACACAACTGGGAAAGGGAACCAAAGAGATAAGATCGGGAATTTTGGAGGCTTACCAGGAATTATTTGGTACACAGAAGTACGTGTTTTATATGTCAAGGGAAGTTAAATTTAGAAATTATTTTTATGTTATATGATATCTCAGCTGCTTCTAACTGGCATAGAGGGGAATATTGGCTTTGCAAGGAACACAGAGATATAAATTAAAATGCCCTGGCTGTGAATTCTGCCTCTGACTCTGATGTGTTACAATTACTCAGAACCTCTGAGTCTCATTTGTCTGAACTGTAAGTTTAATAATTAGAACTCAGAGAGAGATTTCACCTAACTCCAACTAGAATGGCAATCATTCAAAACACAAACAACAACAAATGCTGGTGAGGGTGTGGAGAAGTGGGAACTCTAAAACATTGTTGGTGGTGCCAGGTGTGGAGAAGGGCTTCCAGGAACCCCAGTACCACACAAAAAATAAAAATAAATAAATAAATAAATAAATAAATAAATAAATAAAACATTGTTGGTGGTATTGCAAATTAGTGCAACCACTTTGGAAAACAGTATGGAGGATCCTCAGAAGAATGGGAACAAATTTACTATTTAACCCAGCAGTACCACTTCTGGGTATCTACCCAAAAGAAAAGAAACCAAACTACCAAACTACCAAACTAATGCACATATATTTATGTTCATAGCTGCACAATTCACCATTGCCAAACTATGGAACCAGCCAAGATGTCCATCAACAGATGAATGGATTACAAAACAGGGGATATATACAGAATGGAATTTTACTCAGCCATAAAAAAACACATAATTACATCATTTTCAGGGAAATGGATGGAACTGGAGGACATTATGCTAAGTCAGCCAAAAAAGTAAGAAATCAGATGTTTTCCCTAATATGTGAAAGCTAAAGTGAAATGGTTCATAAGAGGAACTCCAGGTGAAAAAGGAGATCCTATACAGGAGCAAATAAGACAACCTAACTGAAGGGATGGGGGGGGGCTCTCTAAAGCAAATGATGTACTGAAACAAACATATCGAGGTCAACCAGTAAGCCAAGCATGGGAAGGAGGGATGAGGAGGAATGGGGTGGGGATTGTATAGGGTCTAACTGGGCGATGTGTGCATGTATGTCTACACAAGATTTTTTTTTATCCCATTATGATGTATGAATACAACGCACCAATTAAAAAAATGTTTTTAAAGAATTCAGAGAGCGGCCATGAGGATGAAGGAAGGCATCAGGCATAAAACTTTCTCTTCAAAAGTTTCCAGTCAATATACGTTTCCTTCTTTCCTTCTAGACTATTATCTCTAGGTATGCTGTAAAGTAGTTGAATACTAACAAGAAATTTCTAGCTAACCTTCCACAACTCACATGTGAATTTCTGGCTCTTGTTCACTTAATTCTTAACCTGAGCCAGTTCCTGACAATTTCTCTCCAACAGATGGGAAATGTTCTGCTTCATAGCCCAGGATATATGCTTTGTGATCTCCTGATTGATTTTATTGATTTTATTTCATACCACTTTGGTCGTATTTCTCAATTGTGGTGTTCTTCCATGTCACGCATTTTCAGTGGTTTGGTTGAGCCCTTGGAGTTAGGCAGTGTCACAGCCCTGTTGAGACTCGATCCTCTTCAATACAACATCTTCTTGGGAGAGAGCCAGAGAGTGAACCTACCTTTCCAGAAAAGTAGTTGCCACAAAAATAGCACCTTCTCTGAAGGTGTAAGGGACAATCATGTCAATTTTACACATCTCCTATTTCATTTTGCCAACTTTTTTCGTTTACACATTACCTACTGGACATCAATTACTGTCAAGATGATATTTCTACACTCTACTTTTTGACGGCATTCTGGTATATACTGTGTGCCCTAAGAATAGGTTAAAATAAAGAAATAAAGAGACCATATATTAATAAATGGATTAAAATTAATAGAATCATTTTTATGCTCCAAGAGCTAATTTTAGGTACAAGATATATAAAATTTAGAAAAGATCTAAAAAGTGCAATTTTTATTATTTATATAAATTATAAGTCTAGGAATTTAAAACATGTATTTCGAGATCATCTCCAACTTGAATTTCCCATAGATAAAGCCCACCATGGTTCCAGAAATGCATCTACCTGTAACTTGCTCGTGGTGACCCATTGGTCCATCTGACCAGTAGGACACCAAGTGTCACACCAACCTCAGAGCCAGGTGTTGTGACAAAATGCAGTTGTCCTCGGCATTGGAAACACAGGTTGTCCACATGGGAAATTTAGGGATCAGTTACTGAAATCTGTTGGTATATTGCCTATAGATTCAGTTTCTACTGTGTGTGTGTGTGTGTGTGTGTTTGTTTGTTTGTTTGTGGTGGTACTGGGGATTTAACCCATGAGCATTCTCCCCCTGGGTTATATCCTCAGCTCTATTTTAGTTTTTATTTTGAAACAGGGCTTCATTAAGTTGCAGAGCTTCTCGCTCAGTTCACAGGCTGCAAACTTGCGATATTCATGTCTCAGTCTCCCAAGTACTGAAGTTACAAGCATGTGCCACCACACCTGAATTCAGTTATTATTTTTCTTAAGGAGATATTGGTAAAAAGCATGTGGTCATCATTAACATGACCAATTCTGGGATTTTCCAGACTTCTACCCGTTTTAAAATGTTTATTCATTCAATATCTCCTAAATGGAGATTAAAATTCAGAAACGTATTTCTTAAGCAATAAATGAGACTAGTAAGCTCCATGCCCCCCCCAACCACCACCATCCAAGAGCAAGGAGAGAAAAATGGTGGCAACTGTTTTTATTCAAATGTATAGTTTTATGCATAGGCTTACTTTTTCGTGATAAAATAATAGTATATTATATATGTATAAGATTTCTTCTGTCATATATACCCATTAAAATAAAATATGAGGATGTTCTGACTAAAGCAAGGATTTATCTCAATGACCATCATCAATCATTAGGAAGTAAGCCATCTTCTGCTGTCTATGATGAATGACTACACAAAATAAAGAAACAGAAGCTGGATGTGGTGGCACACACCTGTTATCCCAGTACTTGGGAGGCTGAGACAGGAGGATTGCAGGTTTGAAGCCAACCTCAGAAACTTAGCAAGATTCTCATAAAACTAGCAATACTCTCTTTAAAAATAAATAAATAAAATAAAATAGGGCGGGGTATGTAAATCATAAGTAAATGCCCTTGAGTTCAATCCCCAGTACCACAAAAGAGATGGGGAAGAAGATGATTCATTGACAATAGTCCAGCCTGTTTCCCCTGTTGTACCAGGCCTAGAAAACATCCTGCTGAGGAAGAAATGATTCTCTCGTGAAACTTTTTTTTAAAAATGTGGATGTTTAGCTACTCAGCAGACTGAAATCTGCTAAGTTTATTATATGATTCCAGACCCTGAGCTAAGTATGCTGTATAATTACCTAATGACAATAAATGCAAACTTTCCAACTGTAACAAGTCGAAATGCTCTCATGTATAGGCACACACAAGGGCCTCCTCAATAGAATTCCTTTAACTCAGAAAACTAATACCGAAAATTAATAAATGAAATGACATTAAATTAAAAGACTTCAGCTCAGCAAAGGAAACAATTAAGAGCAGCAAAGGAAACAATTAAGAGCATGAATAGAGGCCCTGTGGAATGCAAGAAGATCTCTGCAAGCTAGTCTAGACAGAGCATTCATATTTAGAAATAAAGAATTCAAAATACTTAACTCTAAGAAAATCCAAATAGCCCAATCAATAAATGCACAAGTGAACTACACAGGCATTTTGCAAAAGAAGCGAACACTACTGTGATTATACCCACCAAGGGAAGGACAATGTAGTGAGGCTGACATTCTCTGGTGTCATGCACCTGGCTTGGCAAATCCAGGTTGACTAACTCCAGAGTACGTGCATTTTCAAGTATCAAGAAGCTGAATGGTGATTCAGGTTGGTCTACACAGTGAGCGATGGAAGACTTCTCCAATCAGTGTTTTAAGTTAATGCAACAACACCAGGATCCTCTGAGGCACAGAGAGTTAAAAAGAGTTTGAAAATTCTTGCGGGTCACTCAAACCAACCCAATGATATTGGTCCCCTTTCCTTTCCTTGGAATCCTAGACCTTCCAGGAGGGATGCTCTGCATCGATACATTCCTTTCTCCTTAAGGATTCCCCCTTGCCCGTTTTTAATTTGACCGTAATCTACAAAATTTGTAGGGCAAGCACCAGTTTCTCTGCTTCAAGAATCCTAGAATATTGGGCTCTAGAATAGATAAAATACAGGACCTTGAAATGAAGAGCCATAAGCAGACCGCAATGTTTTTTTTTTTACAGAAAAAGTATATTTTGGTGCCATATATCTGTTCTTGCTGTGTGATTTGGCCATATCTATCATCAGTAAGTGCGGCATTAGCATAAGAAAAAATGGGCAATTAAACATTACAAATAACTTCTGTGTTATGGCTTACAACAAATTAAGCATTTGTAGGTAATTTCAAGTTGCCAAAAGGTGTGGTATAATTTTGAACCAGTATTAAAATAAAATAAATCTTATGGAATGCTTATTTATTTGCTGACGCAGATTACATTAGTAAGGTAAGTTAATTCAATTTATAGAAAATCTATGACATCTTAATAAAATGTATCTCAGAAAATGAGTAGGAGGACATTAGTAACTATAAAAAATCATTATCAAGAAATAATTGTTTCAGGTTATTTTCAGTAAGAGGCTGCCATCGCTCTCCCTAACGGACATTAGAGCTTTGCGGTGGTAATGGAACAAAATATATCATGTCACTTAAAGCGTAATATTTTAAATGGCGTTTGGGGAAATTCTTCAAAATATTGATAATATTCTCACTAGCAAAATACTTTTAACGTTACTTTGAACTATATTGTAAAAAGACAAAGACAACGTTTTGCACATGTGTGCACAGGCACATAAAACGGTAATATTGTTCTTTTTAGCTTGAGATGCCAAGGTGATTAAAAATAGGAAATAATACATGTAAGAAAAAACTCCTTTTGGGGGGGGGGTGAAAGGTCCTGGAGATCGAACCTAAAGCCATCATACTTCTGAGCTATACCCCTGCCCTATTTTATTTTTATATTTTCAAACAGGGTCTCACTAAGTTGCTGAGGGCCTCGCTAATTGCTGAGGCTTGTGAGCCTCTTGTCTCAGCCTCCCTAATACTGCTAGGGAGAGAAGAGTGCTAGGAGTACTAGTACTCTTCTTCAACCCCTCTAATGGTTCTTTTGCTTCCTCTTTAATGGTATCTTTTATGAGCACAGACTATATTCCCTGTAGTCACTTTGTTCCTCCCTAATTGTGAGACCAGAACAATTTAGTTCTCAACAGTCCTCTGGAGGGGGACATCAGTTTGTGGACTAGAAACGCTATCCATGGGAATTTTCACCATGTGGGGATTTTCACTTCCACCAAAACACAGAACCAGAAAATTCAGCCAGAACCCTAAACAAAGGGATTTAAAAAAAAAAAATAGAACGACTTGATGACTCTAGGCAAACTTCTAAATAAACACACTGAGTAATTAATGAAAATTAAGAAAATCAATTTGCAGATATACAATGCTGGTGGGGTCTTATTACAGGAGCTGGAAGAACCTCAGAGCTCAGGGGAGCGGGGTCACCACGCAGCCATGCTCTTCTGTACTTTAGCCTGTGTTTACTCGCACGCCCCCTTTCCCACACTTTCTGCGTCCTTTCCTGTGGATTTTTTTTTTTTTTTTTTTGGCTTCTTTGTCCAGTTCCTGAAATCAACTGTGAACAATGTGTTTAGGGGCCGAAGCTTGTAGCGACCGGTTTCCTCTGCTGAGCTCCTTCCAACCAAAACTCCACTGCTCTTTTACAGATAGCATCCAATTTAAAGTGCGCCTACATCTGGAGAGTCCAGTCATTTACGCTTGGTCCCTGATCAACAGCTGTTCTGCATGGTTGAAAGAAACTGTTCCTTTCAATATGCGATGCTTTCTTGGGGAAAGTTAAGAGTAGGAGTAGGGCGTGGTGGCGCACGCTTGTCATCCCAGCATTCGGGAGGCTGAGAGAGGAGGATCGTGGTTCACAGACAGCCTCAGCTATTTAGTGAGGCCCTCTGCAATTCAGTGAGACCCTGTTTCAAAATGAAGAACAAAAAATAGGGCTGAGGTGTAGCTTGGAGGTAGAGTGTCCCTAGGTCCCATCCCCAATACTACCCAAAAAAAAAAAAAAAGGAGTAGGATCACCTCTCTTCTCTTCCCCTCAAAGGAAAAATAATAACATCCCCCCCAAAAAAACTTGCTCCCATGATGCATTTTTTATACTTTTAAATATCCTCTCATGGCAAAAGTGAGATATCATAAATTATAGTGGCTTAGCAGAAATGGTGTGTGTGTGTGTGTGTATGTGTGTGTGTGTGTTAAGCCCAGAAGCATTCTACCTCTGGGCCACATCCCCTACATTATTTTTTTTTATTTTGAAACAGTTTCTAAGTTGCTAAGGCTGGCTGCGAACTGCCATCCTCCTGTCTCAGCCTTCCCAGTTCTGGGATCACAGGCATGCGCCTCTGCACCTGGCAGCTTGGTCTCTTTAATCGTTCACACCTGCGATGTTCTTGAATTGCACCAAAAGGTTTGACACACTCTTTCATTTGGAACTGGAAAACAGCCAACGTTGGAGCCAGGATTTTTCTAATGGTTTTGTATTAATTTATCTACCATGCACCCACGCTGCTGGACTGGTTTCCACCGTGAGTGACATTTGCCTGTGATAATCTGGCGCTCAGCCCAGCTCTGTCCTGTCCAGCGTTGTTTTTAATGACTTGGATGATAAATAAAAAATACTATATTTGAGAAAACATATCTCGAGGTATTCATTGATTTACTAAGTTTACTACAATATATTTCTGAGAGATTTATGTAAAATATTACACCTAGTCATCAGTTATTTTCCACTTTGTTGACTTTCAAATTTTTACATTTGCAAACCAATTCTTGGTTGTTGAACACTAAAATATGTCATTCGGGGGGTATGTTTAGTGAAACACCTAAAGCTCTGAAGTCAAAATGCCTGGAAGTGGATCCTAAACTCCATTTCCCCCAGCTGTGTGACTTTTAAATAATTACTTACCCTCTCTGTGCCATTCTGAATGATATGAGTATCTGTTTTATGATTCTGGGCAAAAACAAATAATATAATGAATGAAAATCATTTGCGTAATAGCTGGCAGATGGTATGAGATCAGAAAGTCCCACTGATCATTACTCTCTTTTCCAAATATCTGCATATGGGATATGTTTTCTGCTATATTCAGGCTTAAATTCTATCTTCAATAAAAGTAGTGGGGAAGAGAAATGCTTTATTAACTGCAGTGTGTGTGTGTGTGTGTGTGTGTGTGTGTGTGTGTGTATGTGTGTGTGTTGCTGGGGATCAAACACAGGGCCTTGTGCATTCGAGGCAAGCACTCTATCGCTATTACAATCCTCAGGCCTGCGACTCCATTTTTCATTTTTATTTGAATGTAGGGTTATGTATTCGCACAAAGTACTGGAGAAGACATTTTCTACAGTAGACAGCCCACGCTTTGGCATTGTGCAAAGAAATGAGCAGGTCAAGGGAAAATTAGATTAAATCCTTAAATTAAATTCCAGATTTTAAAAAAAAAAACATAAAAACCTAGTAGAAAATGTACCCACATGGCTTACTATTAAGATCTAATATTTTCCACATCGTGTAAGGTTGGAGGGACATCCCTTAGGCATTCTCATTGAAATATTTGGATAAACAGTTTAAATAGACAGTGTGATTAAGGCCTCCGCACACATCCAAATCACCTCCAACTTAATTCCACTTATTCAAGGAAAGAAATTACTTCAATTCTCAGTTAATACGAGATTCCTTTTTAACGTAATAATTGGCCGACAATATTATTTGGCTTCGATATGCAATAATCCTAAATGTACTTTGAGGGTTATTAAATCAGTGGGCGCTTCAAGGCCAAGGAGAATCCGAAGACACGACTGTTTCCTTTCTCTCATTCTTTCCTCTGTGACCTGAATGTTCAGACCTTATTTACAAAGTGATTTTTGTATTGGAAAGGTAATTTTCAAAATCATGGTTCTGCTGAGAAGCCTGGGAATGGAAGTTAATATAGTAAAAGAAAAAAAAACAGAAAAGAGGCCTCATCAGACATTCTATTTCTATTTCATCCACTTCTTAGCCTTCTTGTGAGTGAAGAAAGAAAAATGAATGTTTACATTGCATTTCAGAGAGCTGACGTGTTCCTTCTTCAATGCGTCTTGGGTAGAACAGTGTCACATTTCTCTTATAAACACCCATGAACATTTTCCTAAGAACAGAAGAGGTCTATTTTTAACTGAATCCATCAGTTCTGCGAGATGTATGGGCCTTGCCTCTCAGAGGAGAGCAGCTGAGGAACCGCTTCACTGACCACTTGGCAGTCATAAAATCGCCCCTCTTTTTTTTTTTGGTAGTGGAGGGGTGCTGGGTGGTGGTACTAGGGATGGAACTCAGTGGCCTTCTACCTCCAGGGTAAACCCCAGTCCTATTTTGTTTTTTATTTGAAAACAGGGTCTCACTAAGTTGCTGAGGCTGGCCTCAAACCTGGATCCTCCCATCTCAGCCTTGCAAGTACTGGGATTACAGGCACACACTACCAGGGCCAGCTAGAATTGCCCCTCTTTACCACAAGAGCTGTGCCCCCTTGACAACTTTACCAAAGGTATGTGAAAGATGAGAAATATCTGAAGAACAGAGAATAAAATAATAACAATATTTTAGAAGCATGAATTGATCTGTGATCCAAAACAAATGTCCATTAAATCATGCATACACACCTTCCCGCTAGCTGTCTCAGGGTCTCAGTTCACCATGCAATTCCTTAAATAGATATTGCCTCAAACTACCACACTATCAGTCTCTCCTCTGGGCTGCCCTGAACTGAATTTTTATTTGGGTATGACTCTCGTGATTCCACTATGACGTCTCTTGGGGGAAAACAATGCCCTCAATCTCAATTATTTTTTCCTCCTCTTCTTCCTTATTCTATTTTCTTCTTAGCAGCCAAATATTTTATAATACTGTTCCTCCTTCAGCCATTCCCTGGTATCTTGTTCTCCTGATCTCAAGTCTCATTTCCTAGACACCTGTCTTCTAATTGCCCCTAACACACATCTTTTTCTAAAGATGATTCTTTTTATTTTTATTTTTTTGTGGTACTAGGGTTTGAACCCAGAGGCATTCTACCCCTAAAGCTACGCCCCCAGCCCTATTGTTTGGAAAAAGAGTTCCACTAAGTTGTTGATGCTAACCTTGAACCTGGCATTACCCTGTCTTAGCCTCCCAAGTACTGGGATTCCAGGAATGCGCCACCACACCGGGAATCACTCTTTTCTTGTCTTCCTCTTCCTTCTACTTGACTCTCCTTCTTACTTGGTTCTTTTCAACAGTGATCCATAACTCAAAGATGTGAACATCACATCTATCCTTAGCCTCTTTGCTATATTCAAAACAAGCATTTTAAGCTATCTATGGAGCCTTTTGTTTAGACAGGCTCAATATCAACTCAGTATTTGGCCCCCTCGTCCCCTGCAGCATATCTGCTCCTACCTTGGTTGATGGGATCAGCCTCTACCCAGTCACAAACCTAAACATCCCTGCCAGTCATCAGTGTCTTCTGACCACAATGAAATGTCTACGAATTCTTTAATATCAAAATTATTTCAATTGTGATCACTCTTTTTCTCTCTATAAATTATTACTTACTTGGTCAGTTTGATCAATGTTCTCTCACCATGGTGAAATGCCTGCAAATTCCTTAATTTTAATACCACAATTATGTTAATATACAGATGACTTTAGTGTTTTAATTTAGAAAAAAAAAAAACGCCATTTCCAAATGCTAGACACACTGCTACAATTTTAAGAAGAAATGAAACCAGGACACTAAAAGTTGATCAACTCCAGATAAAGAAAATCTCTGTCTTCACCACTGTCCCTGCACAACCACCACCTTCCCCAGCTGCCCAAGAGAAAAGGAAGAGAGATGAGATAGGAAGGTTTGAAAATCAGACCCAGCCATACCACCCTGGGAATCTTTCCAAAGGAACTGAGGTTAGAAGCTATAGATGGGCACATAAGGAGGCCTAACTGGGGGTGATGGGAGGGGAGAAGAGGGGAATTCCATAATGTCTATGACGCACATTCACAGACATTATCAAAGTCAATCACTGAGCCAAACACGAGAAGGAGGGACGGGGAGGGGGAGGGGAAGGGCGGGGCTGAATGAGTGACGTGTGCGGGAACACATCTACCATCCGGACTCCATTAAGGTGTGTGATTAGAATGCACCAGTAAAAATATACATATATACATTACTTATAATATTGAAAAGCCATTGAGCATGAATCAACAGCTGGATTTTTATGTGTTTTGTTTTTGCTTTTTTGTTTTTTTTGGTGGTGCTGAGCGTGGAACCCAGGGGCTTTCTACCTCTGAGCTATACTCCCAGACCTATTTTATACTTTATTTGGAAACAGGGTCTCACTAAGTTGCTGAGAGCCTCACTAAGTAGCTGTGGCTGGCTTCGAAGCTGTGCGATCCTCCTGTCTCAGCCTCCCAAGCGCGGGGATTACAAGCGTGCGCCACCACGCCCGGCTTTCAACAGCTGGATTTTTAAATCACTTTATGAGTGTTCGTTAATCTTCACATTAATTATATGAATGATTTATTAATAATAAAGCTACTTTTCAGATAACAACACTGGGCTATTGAAAGCATAAATAAACTGCTCAGATTGCCAATCTGTGTAGTGATGTGAATTTTTAAGGTGAATATCAAACTAGTAAAAACTTTTAAAAAAAAAGAATACTGTGGTGATATACACATACCCCTGTTGGTATCAGCACCATTCACAATAGCCCCACTCTGGAATCAACCCAGGTGTCCATCAACAGAGGAATGGGAGATGGGAACGTGCTATATCCACACAGTGGATTTTTGCTCAGCCATTAAGAAGAAAAAACCTGTCATTTGCAGCAAAATGGATGGAAATAGAGAACACCGGTTCCGGGAGATCAGCCAGTCTTCTCCGAGAGTCAAAGGTCATATGTTTTTTCTCATAGGTAGAAGCTAGAACAAAAACGGAAGGAAAAAGGGACTTGGGTCAAATGCGGAGCAAAATCAGTAGAATAGTGGACGGAAGCTGGGGAGGGAGGTGAGGATGGAAACGGCTGAGATGAGATCACATCCAGACAAGGCCTGCCACAGGCTCGCTGACGTGTGTGGGGAGGGAGGAGAGGAGGGAGGACAGGTAAATGGAGGGAAACACACCAAATTCTGTGTGCGCGCATGTCAGTGTCACCTTGACCCTCGCTATGAGGTATAATTAGGTTACAACCATAAAAAATATCTCAAAAATCAGACTTTGAGAAGGCGGGTAAGTCCCTTGTCACTCAAGATGGGCTGGAGACACCTAAGAAAATGTGTCTCCAGCCTATCTGGAACTTGGGGAAGATGCTAGAAATAGGGGCTGGCAAGATTCCTCGAGGTTTTGTTGTGGGTGGGCGTGGACGGAGCACAGAAGGCGTGGAGTAGGTAGAGCCTGGAACGGGCTGTGAGAGCAGGGATGTGGATGGATGTAGGTGGGACCTGCATCCCATTAGCCGGGAACAGACACTAGAGCACCTGTCTGATGCTGGAAAGAGTGATGGAGAGAGAGGCGGCCAGAAGAGACACGAGGCAGAGCGCTGCGGGTGTGCGCCCCCCCACTGTCAAAAAGAACAGAAGGTATGTGAAAAACGACTCAGCATTGCTGGCATCAGGACATGAAAAATAAGACCATAATGAGATACCTGGCTCTCACCTCTTAGAGTGGCTACGACAAGGGAAGGGAAGGGAAGGGAAGGGAAGGGAAGGGAAGGGAAGGGAAGGGAAGGGAAGGGAAGGAAAGGAAGGGAAGGGAAGGGAAGGGAAAGGAAGGGAAGGGAAAGGAAGGGAAAGGAAGGGAAGGGAAGGGAGTGTGGGGGGAAAGGAAAGGAAGGGAAGGGAAGGGAAGGGAAGGAAAGGGAAAGGAAAGGAAGGGAAGGGAAGGGAAGGGAAGGGAAGGGAAGGGAAAGGAAGGGAAAGGAAGGGAAGGGAAGGGAAGGGAAGGGAAAGAAAGGGAAGGGAAGGGAAGGGAAGGGAAGGGAAGGGAAGGGAAGGGAAGGGAAGGGAAGGGAAGAGAAGGGAAGGGAAGGGAAGGGAAGGGAAGGGAAGGGAAGGGAAGGGAAGGGAAGGGAAGGGAGTGTGGGGGGAAAGGAAAGGAAGGGAAGGGAAGGGAAGGGAAGGGAAGGGAAGGGAAAGGAAAGGAAAGGAAGGGAAGGGAAGGGAAAGGAAGGGAAGGGAAGGGAAGGGAGTGTGGGGGGAAAGGAAAGGAAGGGAAGGGAAGGGAAGGGAAGGGAAGGGAAGGGAAGGGAAAGGAAAGGAAGGGAAGGGAAGGGAAGGGAAGGGAAGGGAAGGGAAGGGAAAGGAAGGGAAGGGAAGGGAAGGGAAGGGAAGGGAAGGGAAGGGAGTGTGGGGGGAAAGGAAAGGAAGGGAAGGGAAGGGAAGGGAAGGGAAGGGAAAGGAAGAGAAGGGAAGAGAAGGGAAGGGAAGGGAAGGGAAGGGAAGGGAAGGGAAGGGAAGGGAAGGGAGTGTGGGGGGAAAGGAAAGGAAGGGAAGGGAAGGGAAGGGAAGGGAGTGTGGGGGGAAAGGAAAAGAAGGGAAGGGAAGGGAAGGGAAGGGAAGGGAAGGGAAAGGAAGAGAAGGGAAGGGAAGGGAAGGGAAGGGAAGGGAAGGGAAAGGAAGA